>NW_027331864.1:0-50000 GCF_033568475.1 Henckelia pumila | reverse complement strand
AGGTATTCTGCTTCGGCGGTTGAGGTAGCAATTGATGTCTGCTTCTTACTTGACCACGAAATTAGTCTATCTCCAAGGAATTGACATGTGCCACTTGTACTTTTGCGATCAATTCTACAACCTGCATAATCTGCATCTGAATAGCCAATAAGATTAAGATTTGAATCTTTGGGATACCAAAGACCCACATTAGTAGTTCCTTTAATATATTTAATTATTCGTTTGGCGGCAATGAAATGAGATTGCTTAGGTGCTGCTTGAAATCTAGCACATAAACAAACTGAATACATGATATCCGGTCGACTGGCAGTCAAATAAAGCAATGAGCCAATAAGGCCTCGATACATTGTTACCTCGACCGGGATTCCCCCTTCATCTTTATCAAGCTTGATTGATGTACTCATGGGGGTAGATACAGTTGAGCACTGTTCCATTCCAAACTTCTTTACCAATTCCTTGGCATACTTGGATTGATTGATAAATATTCCAGTTTCAAGTTGCTTCACTTGCAATCCAAGAAAGAAATTTAGCTCGCCCATCATGCTCATTTCAAATTTCTCCTGCATCATCTTAGAGAACTTTGAGCACAACTTGGGGTTAGTTGACCCAAATATAATGTCATCAACATAAATTTGTACTAGTAACACATGATCACCTTTTACAAATTTAAACAAGTTCTTATCGACCGTTCCAATTGGGAAATCATGTTCCAGTAAAAATTTTAGTAATGTATCATACCATGCACGCGGTGCTTGTTTTAATCCATAGAGGGCTTTGTCAAGTTTATAGATATATTGAGGATGAGTAGGATTGACAAAACCTGGTGGTTGTTCAACGTACACCTCTTCTTGAAGTAGACCATTGAGGAATGCAGACTTGACATCCATTTGATAAACTTTAAAGTCCTTGAAAGCTGAATAGGCAAAAAAGATGCGGATTGCTTCTAGTCTTGCAACTGGCGCGAAGGATTCCTCAAAGTCTATGCCTTCTTCTTGTCTGAATCCTTGTGCAACAAGCCGAGCTTTGTTACGCACAACAGTGCCATGTTCATCGAGCTTGTTACGAAACACCCATCTAGTTCCAATCACATTTTGATTTTCCGGTCGAGGAACTAGATGCCAAACATTGTTGCGGGTGAATTGATTCAACTCTTCTTGCATAGCTTCAATCCAGCTGGCATCTAATAGAGCTTCATCTATCTTCTTGGGCTCTACCTGAGATATGAAAGTTGCATGCAAGAATTCATTAATCATTTGACCACGTGTTTTTCGAGGAGCAGAAGGGTCACCTATGACCAACCCAGGTGGATGATCTTTGTTCCACCTAAAATAATTCCCTAAAGGGTTGTCATCAATTGGTTGACGAACGTCCTCGTTTACGGGATCATCATTGGCAGGAGGATCGTTATCAACCGGTGGATCCTCTTCTGGCCTTGTTTGATCACACACGGTAGAGGGAACTGGATCATCCTTCTTTGGAGGATATGGATCACTGTCACTCTCTTCCTGTAGATTTGTGTTTTCCAGTCTATGACTCAGATCATTTATGCTCCCTTGAGTTTGTTCTGTACAAAGAGTAGATTCATCAAAAACAACATGAATGGTTTCCTTGACCGTTAGTGATCTTTGATTGAACACTTGATAAGCTCTGCTAACGGCTGAGTAACCAATAAAAGTTCCTTCGTCTGCTTTGGCATCGAAGGCTTTCAAATGATTTTTGCCATTGTTGTGGATAAAGCATTTGCACCCAAAAATTTTGAAGTATGAAATATCAGGTTTTGTGCCATTCCAGATCTCATATGGAGTTTTGTTAAATCGTTTATTAATCATAGATCTGTTTTGAGTATAGCAAGCTGTGTTAAATGCTTCTGCCCAAAGCCTTTGAGAAACATTTGAATCAGCAATCATAGTTCTGGCTGCTTCTTTTAAAGTACGGTTCTTTCTTTCAGCCACCCCATTTTTCTGTGGGGATCTAGCAGCTGACAACTCATGCTTGATTCCCTGATCATCTAGATAAGTCATAAGAGTGGTGTTTAAAAATTCAGTCCCTCTATCACTCCTGATTCTATCTATCACAGTAGATTGTTCATTTTGCAAGCGTTTAAAAAGCTTAATCAGGTGAGGTGCAGTTTGATCTTTTGAAGAGAGAAAGATGACCCAAGTAAATCGAGAAAAGTCATCTATAACAACAAGAGCATATCTCATTCCCCCTATGCTTCTTACTGGTATAGGACCAAATAGGTCCATGTGAAGTAAATCTAAGCATTTGGAAGAAGACATACACCCTTTATTTTTAAAGGTTGCTCTCACCTGCTTTCCTAGTTGACAAGCAGGACAAACTTTTTCTTTTATAAAATCTCCTTCAGGCAGACCAGAAACCAAATCATGCTTCCTCAAGTTAGAGATGGACTTAAAATTTAGATGATTTAACCGCTTATGCCACAACCAATGTTTATCATGATGAGCAGTAAGATAAGTAGGTGAAGAAATATGTGAGCAAGACCAGTTTACCTTGTAGGTGTTTAGGTCTCTTACACCGGTCATAAGAGTCTCACCTTTGTCATTTTTGATGATGCAAGTGTGTTTGTGAAACTCGACCGAATGATCATTGTCACATAGTTGACTAATACTTATCAAATTATAGCACAGTTTGTCAACAAGCAACATATCTTTAATAATGATGTTACCATGGATAATCTTACCCTTACCCATGGTTTTACCTTTGGAGTTGTCTCCAAAGCTGATCTTTGGTCCTTTGCACAGCACAACTTCTGTTAGAAGTTCTGGATTCCCTGTCATGTGCCGTGAGCAACCACTATCTAAGTACCAGGTAGTGTCCTTGATAGAAGTGGTCTTCTCGCCCGTTTGGACTTTTAGTACCTGCAAGAAGTGAAGAACTTTTGGTACCCATATCTAGTAGGGTCCAGGTCGGATTAGCCCTTTCGGGACCCACACCTGGAACACCCTTACAGGTTTGCCCGTGTGTGTGTCCAAAAATCTGTGCGGTCGATAAGCAGTAAATGTGTGTGCTTGTGAGGTTGCTGTGTGCTGCTTGCCTTTTTTATCTTTATCAGTTAGCCTATACCTCTTTTGAACTGGCCTGCAATTAAAGTACTGGTAAGGCTTCTCCTTTGACCATCTTCTCTTAGAGTAGTTAGACTCATTCCATGGCCTTTTGAAATTAGATTGGTTTCCCTTTCTTCTTTCATTAGGTTTTGGTTTAATCCAAGTTCCTCTTTGATTAGAGATCTGGGGATCCACATATCCCAGCCCTCTATGCTTAGAGCTTCATTCGTTAGATACTTTCTGATTTTTGTCAAAGCTGCACTCATCATGTTCATATATCGTGCTGGACCTAACAAATCTTATTTTGTTAAGATTGCCTTTGTCCAGGCTTGACTGAATACAAGATTCCATAGACTGTTCATTTGTTCCAAACCCTAGACCGATTTTGTCATGTGCCGGTCTTTGGATTTCTTGAATCTTGTCAATGGTTACAGAAGATTTATTCCAAGCCTTAATTGTTTCAAGTAGTTTTTTGTTCTCAGTCAAGGTTGCTTGGAACACTCTTTTCAAGGTGTCATTCTCAGTAGCCAGCAGACTTAGCTTGACCTTAAGACCATCAAGCTCTTTTCGCTGCATGCATCTTGATTCGCTTGACTTATCTTTTAGGTCAGCTCTTTCTGCCTTTACCTCCTCGAATTCCTTGGATAATGCTTTGTATTCATTAGCCATTTCGTGTAAATCAGTAACTAGATCACTGTGAGTAAATTCAGGTGAACCAAAGTCAAATACCTCCTCAGCTTCTTCTTCGATGTCAGCCATAAGGCATTCCACCTTTTCATCATCGCTGTCATCTGAAGAGCTTCCGGTATTGGGGTTGTCAGAGTCAGACTCAGCCCACTTGCTTTTGCTTTCGTCTGCTACTAGAACCCTTTGGTCTCTTCCTTTTCTAAACGTCCTCTTGTCCTCCTTGCCCCTTCTTCTTTCGAAGAATTGCTTCTGATCATTGCTCTTAGGCTTGGTGCAATCTGCAATGAAGTGGCCTGGCTTGCCACAGTTAAAACAAGTAGGACCATCGTCTGTATGGTCCGATTTATGATAATTTTTAAATTTAGAATTGTTTTTACGCATAAATCTACCAAATTTCTTGACAAAGAGTGTCATGGCTTCGTTGCTGATTTGCTCAGCTGATCTCTTTGGAGTTTCCTCGACCGGTGGACGCATCACCGTTGAGGTTAAGGCCTTGGTTGGTTGAGAGGTAGATGGTTCATCTTCTGTCCTCATGTTGAGCTCGAACTCGTAGGCTTTGAGATCTGCAAAGAGATCATGCAGTTCAACCTTGCTTAAGTCTTTTGACGCCCTCATGGACACTGTCTTGATCTCCCATTCTTTGGGCAAAGCTCTCATAACCTTCACAGCAATTTCATGGTTAGTATAAGTTTTTCCTAAAGCAATAAGATCACAAATGATACTACTGAACCGTTCATCAAATTCAGCCATGGTTTCCCCTGGCTTCATTTTGGCATTGTCATATTTTTGAATGGCCATGGTGAGCTTGTTTTCCTTGGTCTGGTCATTTCCTTCACACAGCTGAGTGAGCTTCTCCCAAATCTCCTTTGCTGTGGAGCATGACTTGATTTTGCTAAACATGTTCTTGTCCAGTGTTTTGTATAGGATGTCCCGGGCCACATTGTCAAGATTGGCCTTCTTTTTGTCCTCAGTAGTCCACTCAGCTCTTGGTTTCTCAATCATTTGTCCTGCACCAACGGTTAGAGCTGGGTTGACCTTCATGATTTTGATAGGACCGTCTGTTATGACATATAGAATGTCATCGTCCTGTGCTGCAAGATGTGCCTGCATGCGAATTTTCCAGTCATCATAATCTTCTTTAGAAAACATAGGAATTTTGGTGAAAGAATTCATGATTTTAAAACTTTAGATCAGCAGTTGAGAAAGGAACCCGCTCTGATACCACTTGTTGGGATCGGTTCAGAGGGTAGAGGGGGGGTGAATACACTCTGAAACTTATTTTCTTTCTTTTCAAAATGATCAAGTGAAGTTTAGTTCACTTAATCTGTTTTCTCAACTTCTAAAACGGTTTGAACAACTTAAATAGTGCGGAAATAGTTCAGAGGTTTTAGTGATACAAAGGCAAGTTATAACACGATGTATGAGCAATATATAAGATAAATATGCAGTAAAACTAAGGCACGATTTATGGAAGTTCGAAGGCTTAATCCTTCTACGTCTCCCCTTCTTCCACTTAGGAAGGAATTCACTAGAAGACTTTGGTTATTACAACGTCTTGCAATACACTCACTTCAGACTTAGGACTTATCCAATGCCTAATCCGAAACTCCTAGATTTACACAGATAAGATTCTCAGTTCTTATCAGACTGGTGGAAGCTTTCAGAGTAGCTTCAATTCTCTTCAATAATGAATACAGTCCGGTTGAGCTTCTCAAACTGCAGAGCGGTCGAGAGGCTTGGAAACCCTAGGATGATCCTTGAAGATCAGATATGTAAACTGTAGGCGAGGGTTTATTTGAGCAGCAAGTGAATGATCTTGTAAGTGTGCTCAAGTATTGCCTCAGTATATCAGATGAGGACTTCTGATAGTATTCAAGTGATTGAGTTGATTGAGATTTTTCGTGTTGCTTGTCTTCTTGTCACTTCTTGAGCAATCTTCTCTTTATATAGGTCAATCATCAACGTCTTTATTTTGAACGTTCTGATGCTGCATTGAATGCATATTTAATGCTTCATAAATGCATTGATGATTCTGCATGAAGATCGTACACTTCTTTAAATGCAGACAACTTCCAGGGTCCAAAACTGGTATAAACGGTCGAATGCTTTATCTGTAGCCATTCTGCATTTTTGCCATTTTAGTGCAACCTGTTGTCTCGATGCGAGAGTCAACAGATCTTCTGAAACGCCGGTTTATCTCTCGATGCAAGAGTCAACAGATCTTCTGATACGTCGGTTCTGCTTTTGATAAAAGATCTTGCAATGAACGTCTTGTCTCAAGTATTTGTTTTGAGATATCTTGATAAGCAGTTGGCATTCTACCGGTAGATAGATTTATCCTCTGCTGGTTTGAATAACCAGTCGATAGGCTTGTGACTGCAACCGGTCGAGAGACAAAGGCGGTTGACAAGCTTCCGGTAGATAACTTGAAGGGTTTAGACGGTTGCGGTAGGAGTTGTAGTAGATTTCTGAAATACAAAAGATTGGCAGCACATTCCTATACAATGAGTTGTTGTTTGTTATCACCAAAATGTCGGATTCAACACTAGAGGTCAGATGGAACCTGGTGTAGACACTTTCATAAATTTTTGATTTTATTGAATTGAGTTTCTTCTAGATTAATTGTTTTTTTTTCTAGAAGTGATTGTCTTTTCAATTATCTGATCAATAATTGATTTGTAATATTTATTTGAAATCTGGCAATCGGGAGAGGAGATTTTGAATAGGACCATTGGAAAATACACTGTTAATTATTTATATCGTTCGGGAGAGTGTATAATTTTAACAGAGCTTTTAAAAAGAACATTGTTTTGTGATAGATCACTGCGATAAATTCTTAATAGGGATATTGGAATTTAATTGTAGTTGATAAACATTATTTGTTGCTCGATACAGGGAAATAATAAACTTAAGTGTTCTTGGCTATTAATTGATTGGAATTCATGAAACTAAATTAATTAGGATTGACTGTTGTTGAAACCAGGTGAAATCTATATCTCTAGACCATTTTTATCTGATTGAATTTTATCTGAAAGTTGTGTGCGTACTAATCAAAACTTCATTGCTATTTTATTTTTCTGCAAAATTCTGAGTTATTGATTTTCTAGATAAAGTTTAGAATATTTTAATTACAAGCACTGATTATTTTAAATTACTCCCTGTGGGATCGATATCTGATTTTATCGCTATATTAAAACTTGACACTCGTACGCTTTCGAGGAATTTTCACAAGTTTTTGGCGCCGTTTCCGGGGAGTAAATTTTGATTATTTTTTAGTCTTGTTACCAATTAGTTTAGATTTTAATTCAAAGTTTTTTTTATTTTATTTTTAAGTTACTAATTGATTTCTTCTTATTTTTAATTGCAGTCTATGCGACGATCTCAAACTGCGAATTCTCTACTTTTTGATTCGGAGATCGAACGAACTGCACGTTCTTTAAGAAGAGCTAGAAGAGAAGAAATTGAAAGAATGGCTGAACAAGAAGCACAACAAGCTCCCCTGGTGCCAATTAGAGATCACTTGAGGCCAGTAATCCAGGCTCACTACTCTGGAATAACTCGTGGAACTATCAACGCAAACAATTTTGAGCTGAAGCTGACCTTGATCAATATGGTTCAACAGAACCAATTTAATGGGAGCACCACTGGTGATCCTCACCTACACCTACGCACTTTCTTGGAGATAACCGATACGTTAAAAATTAATGGTGTATCTGAGGATATTATTCGTTTACGCTTGTTTCCTTTTTCTCTCAG
Source organism: Henckelia pumila (assembly GCF_033568475.1). Taxonomy (NCBI): domain Eukaryota; kingdom Viridiplantae; phylum Streptophyta; class Magnoliopsida; order Lamiales; family Gesneriaceae; genus Henckelia; species Henckelia pumila. Next base: position 42,492 of record NW_027331864.1, on the reverse strand, counting down.
GGATCAAGCAAGGAGTTGGTTGCAATCACTGCCATTTGGAAGCATCACTACTTGGGAGGGGATGACAGAAAAATTTCTTGCTAAATATTTTCCACCTGCCAAGTCCACCCAGTTGAAGATAGAGATCAGCACCTTTCGGCAGATTGATACTGAACAGCTATACGAGGCGTGAGAAAGGTACAAAGAATTACTTAGATGTTGTGCTAACCACAATTTTGCAGATTGGGAACAGATCGAGTGTTTTTACAACGGACTGAATGCGCCTACAAGGATGAATGTGGATTCTGCGGATGGAGGTACTATATTTGCAAAGCACCATGTACAGGCCTATGATATGCTGGAACAGATGACGATCAACAGTTTTCAATGGCCATCTGAGCGTATGGGAGTTAAGAAGCCAGCTGGAGTGTATGCAGTGGATCCTCTCACATCCATCACTGCTCAATTATCTGCGCTGACTACACAGGTAGCTGCATTGAATTAAGTGAGTGTTACAGAACCAGCATGTGTTTCGGGTGCAGTGGATGAATCACATTATCATGAACAAGCCCAGTACATAAATCAGATAGGTTATGGAGACTATCGAGGTAACCCTGTCCCAAATACTTATCATCCTAGCTTGCGTAATCATGAAAATTTTTCGTATGCTAACAATAGAAATGTGTTGAATCCTTTGGGGTTCAATGGAAACAAGGATGAGGGTAAACAGTCTTTGGAGGATGTTGTTAGTACCTTTGTGCAGGAATCAGGTAAGAGGATGGCGAGAACTGAGTCTCGCCTTGACATCTTGGAGACGCACATGGCCAACATGGGTGCGGTACTTCAATCCATGGAAACTAGCATAGGACAGTTGGCGAACGCACTGAGGGATAATAACAGATGCCAGTTTCCGAGCAACACTGAGGTAAATCCCAAGGAGCAGTGCAATGCCATAGAGTTGAGGAGTGGAAAAGAAGTTGGAGTCCAAGAACCTGCTATTGAAGAGGAGAAATTTGAGAAGAAATTCGAAGAAAAGGAGCTTAAAACTGAGCCAAAACCGATGTACAAGTCTCCTCTTCCCTACCCGCAGAGGTTCAAGAAGAAGGCGTTGGATGAGCAGTTCTCCAAATTCTTGGAGATTTTCAAGAAAATTCACATCAGCATCCCCTTTGCTGAAGCTTTGGAACAAATGCCGAACTATGCGAAGTTCATCAAGGAGGTGATGTCCAAGAAGAGGAGGATGCTAGAGAACGAGGTGGTCAATCTGACTGAAGAGTGCAGTGCGGTGCTTCAAAAGAAGATGCCACAAAAGCTTAAGGATCCAGAGAGTTTTAATATTCCTTGTTTTATTGGATCTTCTTATTTTAATAATGCACTTTGTGATTTAGAGGCCAGTATTAATTTAATGCCATTATCTATTTACAGGGCCTTGGAGTTGGGAGACATGAAATCGACTAAGATTTCATTGCAATTGGCGGATCGGAGCATTACATATCTCCTAGGAATTGTTGAAGATTTTCTAGTCAAGGTGGATAAATTTATCTTCCAAGCGGATTTTGTGATATTGGACATTGAAGCGGATCATGGTGCTCCGCTGATTTTTGGACGCCTATTTTTGGCTACTGCTGATGCCAAAATAGATGTCAAGAAGGGTGAATTATCAATGGGTGTGGAGTACGAACGAGTGGTCTTCAATTTATTCACGAAAGCACCCACTCCACCCATTGAAGAATTGTGCTTAATTGAACCGGTTGTGGAGTTGGAGAGCTGTCCAAGAGCCGATTTTGAGGTTGAATCCAAGAGTAAAGCGCCAAATTTATCGACAAAGAAAACCACAAAGAAAAAGAAAGCAAAAATTAAAAGGCGGTTCGTGAAATTTATTTGGCGTGTCAAAGAGAAAGGGAAGATCTAACACCGGTGAAATTCGGGCTGACGACTTTAAACCAAGCGCTACTTGGGATGCCACCCAAGCATTTTCTTTTATTTTATTTTATTTGCTTTTATTTTCAGTTTATTTAATTTTTGTTATTTAATTGTTTTAAGTATTTTTATTTTAAAATTTTGAGATTAATTGTTCTTAATTTTCAAAATTATTTTCAGGCTTAAAAATCTCAATGCCGAGCAAAGGGCGTGCCCGCCCCACTTAATCGAGCGCCCGCGCGATACCCTGTATGAAATTGGAGTTGTTTGCGAATTAAAGGCGCGCCCGCGCCACTCTTCTCGAGCGCCCGCGCCTCCTCTTCGTTTCACCATTTCAACAACAGCGCTCAACCATGCGCTAACGCGCTGCTCATCTGCGCTACTCCTTGCGCTATCGCGCACCATAACCATGCGCCAATTCACTCCTCATTAGCGCCTACCTAAGCGCTAATGCCTCATCCATCAGCGCTACACATAGCGCTAACGCGCTACCAATCCCTCTCTATTAGCGCACCCTAAGCGCTATTGCGCCTCCCCATCCCATGATCGGCGCTACCCTAAGCGCTATCGCGCTCCCAGCCCTTCCCATCAACGCTTCCCTAGCGCTATTGCGCTACCCTACAACACTCCACCATGCGCAGCTTGATATGCTTTTGCTTGATCTCTTTCTTTCTATGATTTCAATTTTGTGCCTTAACCGTGTGCATGTACTCTTTTCAGATTAAAATGGTTGTTTGCTTACCACCTCTCTAATGGCCTTGTGGCTACCAAATAATGTTTCACCATGAATATGGAGATGATGATGATGACGTCGAGTACTGATGCTCGGTGTCGAAAGGTGCACGTCCCTTGTTCTTTTTATTGTTTTTAATCATTAGGGACAATGATTATAATAAGTTTGGGGGGATGAATCATTTTGTATGATTTAGTTGATTGGTTGATAGTTGAGTAGTTGAGTTTTACTGTGTGATTCATAGATAAAAATTTTTGTTGAGTTTAGTTGTTGTTTTAGTGGTAGAGTTTGAAAAGAAGTCAAGAAAGAATTGGATGCATGGCCAATGATGAAAAAAAAATAAAAAATTGTTCTATAACTGAAGTCCATGATTTTCTACCTATCTGACAAATATTTTTGAACAAAATGGAACCAATTGAATGAACAAGTTCTTATATACTCTGTGATTAATGCTTGAATCTGAATTTTGAAACATACAAACATAGATATGATTGAGGCATTGTTTGGAATTTTGGGCCTAATTTTCATTGAAAAAAATAACCCTTAGTTGCCCATTTGAGCCTACACGTATATGAGTACATTGAGGTACATGATCTGAAATTGTTGTTGAAAATCATCGTTTACTGCTGATGATTAATTTTTTCTGCACTGATTGAATTTTTATGAATTAATTGTGGATTGAGACTTGTCTAGAACTAGTTCGGACACTCTTCGAGGAGAAATACGGGCAAAACTGAGATTAGGGATGATTTAGGCAATTTTTCTGAATTTGTTTGAGCCTTTCAAGCTACCTATTAATAATTTATTCCTAGTACCTTGTTTGAACTTTATTGAAAATCGAATGGCATGCGTGTAAATGTGTGATTAAACCCCCATTCGTCATTGTTTCAAGGTCCTACATTGACTACCTGAATAACCTATACACTATTTCCTACCTTTAAGGGAGTAATTTGAATGCTAAAATGTTATATGCTCCTAGTTTTATTTGTGAAATATGAAATGGTGTGGTGGATGATTTGAAAAGATGAAAAGAGGTAGAAGTAGAAAAGAAAAGAGTGAAAAAAAATGTGGTTGAAAAAGTTGTGAAAAAATTTGTTGTGAAAAAGAGAAAAGAAAAAATTGAAAAATCATTGAAGTAAAGAGAAAAAGTGTAAAATTATGAATGAAAGGAGTGAAGTTAGAGTTGAGCATGAATATAAATTACTCCTTATTTTTGAATTCTAATTCTTTATTCGTAGCCATAAGCCAGACCTTACATAATAAGCTGATTAAGTCCTATTGACCGAGTCTCAGTTGCCCAATATACTAGTGGAGAAGAGTTGCGAGAATTTAGCCTATGGACTGTTGATTGATGCTTTTAATGATTATGAATTTTGATCAAAACACGCACACACTATTATTCTTCGCATTTACCTAAGTGTGAGTGTTTTTTATTTTAATATCTTAATATTTGATCCTATGCTACCTTGAAAAGTCCTCATGATCTATGAATGTTTGAATTGAATTTGGACAAGGGTGTTTTGAACGTGAGTTGCGAAGATTGTGAGTTTTTGCGGTTATTTTGTTATTGGCTAAAACTTTCAAGTTTTAGTAGGTTGGATGAGATTGGATTTGATTATTTTTGAAATCATTGCCGAGGCCATTGCTCCATAATATTTCCTGACTATTTTTGTTGGTTGTTGGGTAGTATTAGTTTTTGGAAGATTAGTATTTTGAATAGTTTTGCTCGGGACTAGCAAAAGTCTAAGTTTGGAGGTATTTGATAAGTGTATTTTATACACTTATATATGATTTTAATTGTTAATTGTTTGTTTCCAGCAGATTTATGTGGTTGTTTTGTTGTTTTTGTGGTTGTAGGAGATTATTGAATTTATTTGAAAAAGAGAGGAAAAGAAGAAATTGAAGAAGAAAATAGGGAATTAAAAGAATTAAAAGAAAAGAGAAGAGAAAAGAAAAGAAAAGAAGAAAAGAACGATCAGACAAGAAAAGAAGGAATAATGATGGGCTTTTCTTAATGGGCCAATTGTTAACGCTATTTTAAGCGCTAAAGAAGAAAAGAGAGAGCTATCGCGCTTCTGCTGGGAAAGTTTGGGAAATAATTTAGCGAACTGAAGGCGCGCCCGCGCCTTCACTTGACCGCCCGCCCCGCTGCTGATTGGAAATTTTATTATTTTGGGTAATTATTCTATGGGCTTTTGGATGGGCTTTTTCACATGATATATAAGAGATTCTTTGTCAGAAATAAGAGAAAGCCGCCACACACACAATACGTATCAGAGAAATATTTGTGAATTGATCGGGAGATTTTGGAAGAATTCTGGGCTTATCTGAAGAACGAAGACGGAGATCGATAGTCCGGACACGGCGTCGACGACGGATTTGTTTCTTATCTTTTTATTTAATTCTGAATTTATGTTTGGATTTTTGAACATGTTTTATTTTATTCAGAATTTTATTATGAACTAATTTTTTAGAGTCTAGAGGTCAGATAGAACCTGGTGTAGACACTTTCATGAATTTTTGATTTTATTGAATTGAGTTTCTTCTAGATTAATTGTTTTTTTTTTCTAGAAAAGATTGTCTTTTCAATTATCTGATCAATAATTTATTTGTAATATTTATTTGAAATCTGGCACTCGGGAGAGGAGATTTTGAATAGGACCATTGGAAAAAACACTGTTAATTATTTATATCGCTCGGGAGAGTGTATAATTTTAACAGAGCTTTTAAAAAGAACATTGTTTTGTGATAGATCATTGCGATAAATTTTTAATAGAGATATTGGAATTTAATTGCAGTTGATAAACATTATTTGTTGCTCGGGAGAGGGAAATAATAAACTTAAGTGTTCTTGGCTATTAATTGATTGGAATTCATGAAACTAAATTAATTAGGATTGACTGTTGTTGAAACCAGGTGAAATCTATACCTCTAGACCATTTTTCTCTGATTGAATTTTATCTGAAAGTTGTGTGCGTGCTAATCAAAAATTCATTGCTATTTTATTTTTCTGCAAAATTCTGAGTTATTGATTTTCTAGATAAAGTTTAGACTATTTTAATTACAATCACTGATTATTTTCAAATTAGTCCCTGTGGGATCGATATCTGATTTTATCACTATATTAAAACTTGACACTCGTACGCTTGCGAGGAATTTTCACAACAAGGTAATAACACTGAATAAAAATCCTCTATTACAATTGAATGTTTTACAAAATACAAATACAACATGAGGAATAAAACCTCAAAATAACTCGGGATGTTCTGAGCGCATATGACTCTGAACTCCAACTTTGCTTCCTCAGTACCTCTTTGCTACCACTGAACCATGACCAACGGAATACTCTTGCTTCGAAGTACTTTCTCCTTCCTGCCAACAATCCTGAGCGGCCTCTCCACATAAGACAAGTCTGGATCTAACTGAATCTTGTTCGGATGTAGGACATGCGACTCATCAGCGATATACACGTGGAACACAACATGAATAATGGAGAGATAGGATGGTAACTTTAAAAGGTAAGCGACATCCCCAACTTTCTCAAGAATCTCAAAGAGTCCGATAAACCTTGGTTTTAACTTACCCTTCAGACCGAATCTCATCACCTTGCGGAAAAGGTCAAAATTTCAAAAACACATGCTCTCCAGGCTGAAACTACAAAGGTCTACGATGCGTATTGGCGTAACTGGCATGCCTATATAAAGCATCTCTAACTCGCTGTCTGATCAAATCAACCTTATCAGAAATTTGCTGGACTAATTCTGGCCCCTCCATCTGACGCTCACCTACCTCATCCCAAAAGAGAGGTGTGCAACAATGTGGCCCATACAAAGCCTCAAAGGGTGTCATTCTAATACTGCTGTGGTAAGTGTTATTATACGCGATCTCCACCATTGGAAAATGATCCTCTCAGGCTGGACCAAAATCCATCACAGATGCTCTAAGCATATCTTCAAGTGTAGGGATAGTCCTCTCTGACCAACCGTCGGTCTCCGGATGATAAGTTGTACTCAAGCTCAATGAAATACCCAAGGCACGCTCGAAACTACCCCAAAACCTAGAGGTAAACCTTGGGTCTCTGTCACTGAAAATGCTCAACGGAATCCCATGGAGTCTAACAATCTCCTGGATATACAATCGTTCCATTTGATCGAAAGAGAAATCTCGATGATATGGAAGGAAATGCGCGGACTTAGACAAAGGGTCTACAACAACCCAAATTTCATCATTGTTCTTGGAAGACATAGGCAAATGAGTGACAAAATCCATCGTTAGATGCTCCAAATTCCACTCAGGAATCTCCAAACCCTGGAGTAGACCTTTGGGTCGTCGATACTCTTCCTTGACGTGCTGACATATAAGATATCGAGACACAAACTGGTAAACACTACACTTCATTACTTTCCACCAGAACCTCGAATGCAGATCTTTGTACATTTTCATACTACCTGGGTGTACAGAGAATCTACTACGGTGTGCCTGAGACAAAATCTCATCTCTTAACTTTGAATAATCAAGAACAACTACACGAACAGATAGACACAACAAACCATTAGCCTGCAAATGAAAACTAGAAGTATTACCTCTCTAAGCCTATCGGGATAAATTTTGTGTCTTCCAAAATTGTGCTTCCCTGATCGAGTATACAAAGTTGGCTCATTAAGCACTGAAAAGACTCGAATCCTCCCTGATACGAGTATACAAAGCTGGATCATTAAGCACTTAAAAGACTCGATCCCCTGTTGTTCCTTCTTATGACGGAAAGTAAATCCCAAAGAACAACACTCATGTACCACTCGAGAAACAACACTGGTATGAAGAGAACTTACATACACTTTATGACTAAGTGCACTAGCAACTGGATTCGCAGAACCTGGATGGTACTTGATCTCACAGTCGTAATCTTTCAACAGATCCATCCAACGGCGCTGTCTTATGTTCAACTCTGCCTGAGTGAACAAATATTTGAAATTCTTATAATCTGAATAGATCTCAAATCTCTCACCGTACAAATAATGATGTCATATATTCATAGCAAATACAATGGCTGCAAGCTCTAAATCGTGTACGAGATAATTGCCCTCGTTAGTTTTCAACTTTCTGGAAGAATACACAATCACATGCCTATTTTGAGTCAAAACACAACCCAAATCCTGAAGTGATGCATCAGTGTAAACCAAAAAGCCACCAGAACCAGACGACAAAGCTAACAGAGGAGCTGTCATCAAACGTCATCGCAACTCACAAAAACCCTCCTCACATTCTGAATACCAGACGGATGGAACATCTTTCTTCATCAACTGGGTCAATGACTTCGCTATCTATGAGAAAATATCAATAAAACGACGATAATACCCAGCTAAACCCAAAAAACTACGGATCTCTAAAGCTGTCGTTGGGCGTGACAAATTCAGAATAGCCTCTGACTTTCTAGGATGAACTGAAACTCCATCCTTAGAGATCATGTGACCAAGGAAAACAACTCGGTCAATGCAAAACTCACACTTGTTGAGTTTGACATACAACTGTTTATCTCGCAAAGTCTGCAACACTACTCTTAGATGATAAACATGCTCATCAACTTTGTGCTAGTAGATCAAGATGACATCGATGAATACTACCAGAAACTTATCCAAGAACTCTTGGAAAACACGGTTCATTAGATCCATGAAGACTGCAGGTACATTTGTCAAACAAAAAAGAATCAATAGGAACTCGTAGTGACCATACCTTGTACAAAATGTTGTCTTTGCTATATCCGCATCACAGACTCGTAACTGATGATAACCGGACCTCAGATCAATCTTGGAATACACATAAGTCCCCTAAAGTTGGTCAAACAAATCATCTAAGCACAGAAAAGGGTACTTGTTCTTCATTGTAACACGGTTAATCTGTTTGTAGTGAATAAAGATACGCATAGAGCCATCCTTCTTCTTGAAAAAGAGAACTGGTGCTTCCCAAGGTGAAACACTCGAGCGAATATAACCTTTGTCAAGCAGATGTTGTAACTGCTATTTCAACTCTCTCATCTCTGGTGGTGCCAGAAGATAAGGCGCTCGGGAAATCGGGGTTGTCCCTGACACAAGCTCTATCCCAAACTCTACCTCACGAATAGGAGGTAAACCCGGAATCTCATCAGGAAATACATCTGGAGACTCTCAGACTGCTGGTATATCCTGAATATCCGAACTCCCAAAGGATTTATCTATGGCATAGATCAAGTGGCCTTCCCCTCCAGACTCTAGAACACGATGGACTCTCTGAGCAGATACAATTGGCATCGGAGGTCACGCTCCATCACCATAGAATTACCACATCTCATCATCCTCCAAACGAAACTGGACAAACCTCTGGTAGTAATCAACTGTAGCTCGATAGGTCGTAAAAAGATCTATCCCGATGATGCAATCAAAATCATCCATCACTAACACCATAAAATTTGCGTACAACTGGTGACCCTCAAACTTTAGGGTACAACCTATCACTAGACGTTAAGCTAAAATCTTCCAACCCATCGGAGTCGACACAACTAAGAGGACGTCTAAGGAAACATAAGGCCACTGATATATCTTGACAAAGCGTGCAGAAATAAACAAATGTGATGCACCAGTGTCATCCAAAGCATACATGTATACCACATAATCAAAAAGTACCTGCATTCATACGCTTACTCTCAGTGCTTGCTTGCTCCTGGTTAAGTGCAAAAACATGCCCCTGAACCCAAGGGCACAAAGTAGATGGACCCTGAGATGCAGTCTAAGAACGCTGTTGAATGGTAGACTGAGAACCACCACCTGAACCACTAACCTGGTTCGGACAATATTTCTTCATATGACCCATCTCACCGCAAAGATAACAAGCACCAGAAACACGACGACACTGATCAGACAGGTGCTTCCTCCCGCAATGCTCACAACGACCCTCCTTCTTCTGCTTGCCAAAATTCCACCGGATCCTAAGCCAGAAGAAGACATAGAACCCTGCTTCTTGAACGACTGAATATGCCAACCAAGAGAACTGATAGATCTAGATGACTGCAAATTGGCATGATTCACACTGTACTCCACCTGGCGGCAACGGTTCCTAAACCCTTATAGATGTAGGATCATCACACACATGTTGGAGTGCGCGGCTTTCAGATCAAACAAGATTGATACCCGGTGCAGCGGAAGTTTAAAAATTTGTATGGAACGATTCCATATTGGGTATCAAATCTTTACGATTAAATTGTGTGTGTAAAAATTTAAATAACAATTATAAATTTTTACCTTTAATCTCGAATCGAGATTTTGGACACCAACAGATTTCTCTGCTCTTGTTGTATCTCCCTGGAACCGATGGACGAACTGTTCTTCAATCAGGTCCACGAATAGAGATTTAATCCCTCTGATAGATTGCACTAGAAAATCTATCAGAAGTTTTCTACGAAGAGATTAACGAATTTGATTCGTTAAACCAGACTGTAATTCAAAATCACAGGCTGGATTTTTCTGACCGAGAGAGGGAAGGGGGGCGGCCACACACACGTTAGAAAATTAGGGTTTTTTCGAAAATTGTGACCTATTGTGTGTAATTTCTGTACTGCAATAACTTATTTATAATGTAGGCCACTAACAGCTTAGGGCCCATTAGTCATAAGTTCAGGCCCGACAAGCAAAGCCCGCATGTTTAGAAATTAATATAAAATTCATCGTGACTCTGATTGATAAACCGATTTTACCAATGTGCACAGAAACCATTTCTGCACCTTTTAAAGTCAAGATAAATTTTTCTGAATCCGAATTCAGTGATTTCCAAAAATGGCCATCCCTATGTCATTTTAGGAAATCTTACTCCTCTACTCTTAAATAAAAAGTCCAACTTCTTCGTTCATTAAATTTAACTCTTTAAATTTAACTATCTCAACGGGGATTAAAAATCCATTACACTGTGTGACCCTCAATGGTTCAGGGATACAGCTAGCCGTGGGCTCACAACTCCTTGTGACTCGGAACAACAATTTCCGACTTGCCCATCGAATCATGGTATGAGCGCCTAGCAACATCGCCCCATGATTCCCTAGGTATCACTGATAGTGCCTACAAGAACCAGTAGATTTTGGTTAGCGTACAGTACGGTCCCTTCATCCAAATATCCCGATCGAATCAACAACCATTGGTATATCGAGAGTCGCTCGAGATTCGATAACTATGCAATGCATCTTGAAGATCAAATAGTGACATCGCATGTGCTACTAAGAAACCATTTCTTAAATCACATCATGTACTCTGGCCAGAGATTCGTCACACTAATATCTCCTCAGATCGCATAGGATATCCACACTCGCAAGTATGTGGTGAATCCTTGACAACAAAGCATCGACTCCTACATGTGTTGTAACTGTACCCAATCCCGACACCCGATGACCCCAATAGAGTCGGTAAACGAGTCAAAGCACAGTACTAGCATATAGAGTCTCAATGGTGTCTCAAGTAGTAAGGACTAATGGTGTACAACCAAAACCGCGGACTTTATCCACTCGATAAGTGATAACCACTTGGAAAGTCCGGATATGGTAGTTCGATCATTCATCATATGAATATCCATTTGCATGCTTGGAACATCTCTATGTTCCCTACCAATGAAACGTGGTACTCTGCATCGCAAATGCTAGTCTCACACTCGAGCGATCCTTATCCTTATTATCGGACGGCTCAATCGACTAGGAACAGTTTAGAATATACAGTGACTATAAGATGTGTTTCATGATAGACATCCTCATGTTCTACCACATCTTACATACACTATAGTATATTCAAGGTCTTTATCAAAACAACAATAGTATATCACAATATAACAATATGAAGAAAGATAAAGTCATTGCCATTAATAAAAGTGTAAATTATATTAAACAAAAGATTGTTTATACAAAGAGTCATCAAAGCCCTTAGCCACAAGTTGGCTCACCGGGCACCCACTCTTTCAACACAGTGACACGGTCTTCTGCTGGCAGGCATCAATAGACATAGAACCCTGCCTTAGATTCAATAACTCCAAGGAATTTGCATGATGGACTGCTGGGGGAAAATGCAACTTCATGAATACCTTGCGGAAATCCTCCCACAAAATCTGACCCTGCTCTCGAAGCTACTGCGCGGATGCAGACCTCCACTATGTCCGAGCAATACCCTCGAGAACGAATGATAAGTGTATTTTATACACTTAATTTATATATGCTTTTAATTGTTAATTGCTTGTTTCGAGCAGATTTATGTGGGTATTTTGTTGTTTTTGTGTTTGTACGAAATTATGGAATTTATGTGGAAAAGGAGGAAAAATGAGAAAAATGAGATTTGAGAGAAAAGAATTAAAAGAGTAAAAGGGAAGAAGAAAGAAGAAAAGTAAAGAAACGTACAAACAAAAGAAAGGAACAGTGATGGGCCATATTATTGGGCCTAAGTTCAGCGCTCTTTGTTAGCGCTCAAAGAAGAGCTATCGCTCAAGTTTTTGGGAAGGCGAGAAACTTGAGAACATAGGCCTATGCGCGGGCGCGTGATTTATGGAGCGGGCGCGTGTCGCAAAGTTTGAGTTTGGAAATTTTAATCGGAAGGAAACTTCTATATTTTGTGGGCTTTTGAGTGGGCTTTTGTGCACGATATAAAAGGCAATTTTTCATCTTATTAAGGGGGGAGCCGCCGCAACACTTACACAGAGATCAGAGGGTTTGATCGAGAGATTTCTTGAAGGATTTCTGGAAGCTTAACTTGAAGAACGAAGACGGAGTTTGATAGACCGGACACGGCGTCGACGACGGATTTGTTTCTTTTATCTTTTATTTTATTCTGAATATGTTTGAATTTATGGATTATTGTTTTATTCATAATTTTATTATGAACTAATTTTTTAGAGTCTAAAGGTCGGATGGAACCTGGTGTAGACACTTTCTTGAATTCTTGATTTTATTAGATTGAGTTTATTCTAGATTAATTGTTTTTTCTAGAATTGATTGTCTTTTCAATTATATGATCAATAATTGATTTGTAATATTTATTTTAAATCTGGAACTCGGGAGAGGAGATTTTGAATAGGACCATTGGAAAATACACTGTTAATTGTTTATATCGCTCGGGAGAGTGTATAATTTTAACAGAGCTTTTAAAGAGAACATAGTTTTGAATTGATCACTGCAAGTAGATTATTAATAGGGATATTGGAATTAAATTGTAGTTGATATACTTTATTCGGCACTCGGGAGAGGGAATAATACACGTAAGTGTTCTTGGCTATTAATTCTTTGAAATTCATGAAGATTAATTAATTAGGATTGATTGTTGTTGATACCAGGTGAAATCTATACCTCTAGAACATTTTTCTCTGATTGATTTTTAATCTGAAAGTTGTGTGCGTGCTTTTAAACTTCATTAATTATTTTATTTTTTATTGCAAAATTCTCAAAGTTTGATTTTCTAGATAAAGTTTGGACTATTTTAATTACAAGTACTAAATATTTTCATTTTACTCCCTGTGGGATCGATATCTGAATTATTCACTATATTAAAACTTGACACTCGTACACTTGCGAGGAAAATTCACAACAAGTTTTTGGCGCCGTTGCCAGGGAGTAAATTTTGATTATTTTTTAGTCTTGTTACCAATTAGTCTAGATTTTAATTTAGAGTTTTTTTTTATTTTAAGTTACTAATTAATTTTTTCTTATCTTTTAATTGCAGTCTATGCAACGATCTCAAAGTGCTAATTCTCTACTGTTTGATCCGGAGATCGAGCGTACTGCACGTGCTTTAAGACGAGCTAGAAGAGAAGAACTTGAAAGAATGGCTGAACAAGAAGCAAACCAAGCTCCCCTAGTGCCTATTAGAGATCACTTCAGACCGACGATCCAGACTCACTATTCTGGAATCGCTCGAGGAACTATCAATGCAAACAATTTTGAGCTGAAGCCTGCATTGATCAACATGGTTCAACAGAACCAATTTAATGGGAGCGCCACTGCCGATCCTTATCTACACCTACGCACCTTTTTGGAGATAACCGATACGGTAAAAATTAATGGTGTGTCTGAAGATACTATACGCTTACGCTTGTTTCCGTTTTCTCTCAGGGATCAAGCCAGAAGTTGGTTGCAATCACTGCCGCTTGGAAGCATCACTACTTGGGAGGTGATGGCAGAAAAATTTCTTGCAAAATATTTTCCTCCTGCCAAAACCACCCAACTGAAGATCGAGATCAGCACCTTCCGGCAGATGGACAGTGAACAGTTATACGAGGCGTGGGAAAGGTATAAAGAATTATTAAGACGTTGTCCTAACCACAATTTTGCAGATTGGGAACAGATTGAGTGGTTTTACAACGGACTGAATGCGCCTACGAGAATGAATGTGGACTCAGCGGCTGGAGGTACTATATTTGCGAAGGATCATGTTCAAGCTTATGATATGTTGGAGGAGATGACGGTCAATAGTTTCCAATGGCCATCTGAGTGTATAGGAGTAAAGAAGCCGGCTGGAGTGTATGCAGTGGATCCTCTCACGTCCATCACTGCTCAATTATCTGCACTAACTACACAGGTAGCTTCTTTGAATAAAATTAATGTTGCAGATTCAAATGGAGTTGAAGGATCACCGGCTATAGAGCAAGTCAATTATATAAATCCAAATGGCTACCGAGGTTATGGAGCGTACAGAGGTAATCCTATTTCCAATACCTTTCACCATAATTTTCGAAATCATGAAGATTTTTCTTATGCTAACAATACTAATAAGGGTGATGGTAAGTTGTCTTTGGAGGATGTGGTTAGTACCTTTGTGCAGGAATCAGGTAAGAGGATGGCAAGAACTGAGTCTCGACTTGACAGTTTGGAGACGCACATGACCAACATGGGCGCAGTGTTGCAATCCATGGAGACTAGTATTGGGCAGTTGGCGAACGCACTGAAGGATAACAATCGCGGCCAGTTCCCTAGCAATACTGAGGTGAATCCCAAGGAGCAGTGCAATGCCATCGAAGTGCGGAGTGCCAAAGACGTTGGAGTCCAAATTCCTACTGTTGCGGATAAGAAACTTGAGGAAAAAGTTGAGGAGAAAGAGAAGGAGCTTGAATATGAGCCAAAACCAATGTACAAGCCTTCACTTCCATACCCGCAAAAGTTCAAGAAAAAAGCATTGGACGAGCAATTTTCCAAGTTCTTGGAGATTTTTAAGAAGATTCATATCAACATTCCCTTTGCTGAAGCTTTGGAGCAAATGCCGAATTATGCGAAGTTCATCAAGGAGGTGATGTCCAAGAAGAGGAGGCTGCTAGAGAACGAGGTAGTGAATTTAACGGAAGAGTGCAGTGCGGTGCTCCAAAAGAAGATGCCACAAAAGCTTAAGGATCCAGGGAGTTTTACTATTCCTTGCACTATTGGCTCTTCTTATTTTAATAATGCACTTTGCGATTTAGGAGCTAGCATTAATCTCATGCCTTTGTCTATTTTCAGGAGCTTAGGACTTGGTGAGGTGAAGCCCACCATGATCGCGTTGCAGTTGGCTGATCGATCTATCACATATCCGCTTGGAATCATTGAAGATGTTTTGGTAAAAGTAGATAAATTTATTTTTCCAGCGGATTTTGTTGTGTTAGATATGGAGGAGGATGCAAACATGCCCCTGATATTGGGGAGACCTTTCTTGGCCACTGCCGATGCCAAGATAGAGGTGAAGAGAGGTGCATTGTCGATGGGTGTGGACGGTGAGAGTGTAATTTTTAATATATTCATGAAGTCATCTAACACCCCTATCGAAAAATTATGCTTGATAGAGCCGGTTATGAAGTTGGAGGGTCGTTCAAAAGCCGACATTGCGGTTGATTCATCAAACGAGAGAGCGCCAAAACCACCAAAGAAGGCCACGAAAAAAGCAAAATTTAAAAGGCGGTTCGTGGAATTTATTTGGCGAGTGAAAGAGAAGGGTAAGAATTAACCCCGTGAAAGTCGGGCTGACTATAAACCAAGCGCTTTTTGGGAGGCAACCCAAAATTTTTCATTATTTATTTATTTATTTTTATTTATTTATTTATTTATTTTTATTTTTAATTTCTGCTTTAATTTTCATTCTTGTTCATTAGTTAATTTTATGATTTTTGAATTATTGTTGGGAATTTTGGAGGCCTAAATTTATAAATGTTTTGAAAATTTTTCAGGATTTTAACAGTCTGGGCAGATCTTTATGCGCGCTCGCTCGTCAACTCTTGCTAGTCCGCGCACACTTATGCGCTATTGCACTCCCTAACAGCACAAGACCATGCGCTATCGCCCTCTATAATAGCGCAAGAACTATGCACTATCGTGCTCTCTAACCGTGCTCACCAACCACGCTTCCGCATGCGCTATCGCGCTCCTTGACCCCTCCACATAGCGCTATCGTGCTCCTCAATAGCGCACTCACAAGCGCTATCGCGCTCCTTTACAACGTTCCATCAAGCGCCATCGCGCTCCTAACTAGCACTCACAAGCGCTATCGCGCGATTGAACGGCGCATGATTATGCGCTATCGCGCATTACTTCAGAAATTTAAAAGGCCACTCCAGAGTCTTCCTCCCAGACTTAAATCACGATCCCTCGTTCGAGTTCATCTTTAAATCTCACTGGCACGATCATCGTAAATCCTCCACTCAACAAAATATCATCATCTCAAGGATTGTGATCTTAACTACAAGGCAGAGATTCTCAGAATTGGTCTTGCTCCATCTAAGCTTGTCGAGAAAGGGGAATTTGAAGAATTTGGAAAATGTATTCGTGAACGGTACAAAAGCTGAAATTTTATCTCTTACATTTGATTTTTGATAAATGTTGTGATTTAAGGCTATTGGGTTGTCTGAGTTGTGGAGTGGAGTACGTTTGCTGCAGTGAAATTCTATATCATTGTATTAGTGCCTACCAAGTGTTTGTTGAATTGCTTGGGTTATATTTGAACGTGGTTGCTGGAATTGTTGGGAGTTTATTGCATTGTTTGAGGCATTTGATTTGAATTGAGTTGAATTATTGAGTTACAATGCCACCAAAAACCAAAGGGAAAGGAGCAATTTCTTCGTCCTCTGCTGCTTCATATGATCGACACAGATTTTGGAATGCCACAGCAGAGGAGTATTGTTTTGATGTAATGGAGCGAGGGATGCACAAAGAAAGAGGAATGAGTTTGAGAGAGCATAGTGCGCCGGCGTTAATTGAAGCTAAGAGAAGAGGTTGGGAGATATTTGTTAGGAGTCCACCAGATGTTGTTATATAATTGATTCATGAGTTTTATGCAAATTTGATGGTCAAAGACGTGAATCTGAAAGTTCGAGTTCGAGGAAAATTGGTGCCTTTTGATAAGAGTACAATTAACAGCCTTTATGAAATGCCAGATTTGGACATTGCAGATGATGAGTATGAGGTATTTAAGAATCAGTCATATCCAGATAACATTGTACTTCAGACCTTGTGTGAGGATGGGGCGGAATGGAAGAGGAATGCGAAGGGTGAAGTTGTTACATTTCCATCCATATTTCTTCGATGAGAAGCGAATAATTGGCATGAGTTTGTGGCTGCCAGGATGTTGCCATCTGGGCATACATCCGATGTGACTAAGGTTAGAGCTGGACTGGTGTACTGCATTGTGACAGGGAAATCCGTTGATGCTGGGAGGGTGATTCAGGAGTCTATTATTGCTGCAGTTAGGGGTTCCTCGACTATCTGTTTACCCCACTCGTCTTTGATTACTCAACTTTGCCGGTTAGCTGGTGTTGTGTGGGATGATACGGAGCAGATTCTTCCAATTCGAGGTCCTATAAGAATTACTGGTGCATTGATACGGGACAAGAAGAAGAAAGTAGCCAGTACTTCTGAACAGGCAGCTGAACCACCGCAACCCTCGGAGCCACTACCACACTTTGATCCAGAACCTTCCTACTTGGAAGGACCTATGTCACTACCGACGCATCCGGCCCCTGAGTATTCTACTCGTGATGATTCTACGGCCGTGCTTGCTCAGATGAAGAAGCAGTGGAAGATGATGTGAGCACATATGACATATATGCATGACTTCACTGCCGCTCTTGCCCAGAATTATCCGCCCACTGTTGTGCCTTATCCAGCTCCTCCGCAGTGGTATTCTGATGATACTGATGCTGCTGCATCTTCGTTCCATGGAGATGATGATGATGACGCCGAGTCCTGATGCTCGGTGTCGAAGGTATAAGTCCCTTGTTCTTTTTATTGATTTTTAATCATTAGGGACAATGATTACATTAAGTTTGGGGGGGGGGGGGGGGGGAGAATTAGTTTTTGATTTAGTGATTTAGTTGTTTGGTTGATATTTGAGTAGTTAAATTTTATTGTGTGTTTTATAGATAAAATTTTTGTTGAGTTTAGTTGTTGTTGTTAGTGAAGTTGAAACGAAGTTGAGAAATATATGGATGCATGGCCAATGAAAAATATTTTTGTGCTATAACTGAAATCCATGATTGTCTACTTATCTGACAAATATTTTTGAAAAAATGGAACCAATTAGATGAACAATTTCCTATATACTCTGTGATTAATAATTGAATCTGATTTTTGAGACATACAGACATAGATATGATTGAGGCATTGTTTGAAATTTTTGGGCCTAATTTTCATTGAATTTATCCTTAGTTGCCCATTTGAGCTACACTTGTATATTAGTACATTGAGGTACGAGAAAATTCTGAATTTGTTGTGAAAATCATCTTTAACTGCTGATGATTATTCTTTTTCTTCACTGATTGAGATTTGTATGATTTAATTGTGGATTGAGACTTGTCTAGAACTAGTTCGAACACTCTTCGAGGCGAAATACGGGAAAAACTGAGATTAGGAATGATTTAGGCGATTTTTCTGAATTCGTTTGAGCCTTTCAAGCTACCTATTACTATTTTATCCCTAGTACCTTGTTTGAGCTTTATTGAAAATCGAATGGCATGCATGTAAACGTGTGATTATACCCCCATTCGTCATTATTTCAAGGTCCTATATTGACTACCTGAATAGCCTATACACTATTTCCTACCTTTAAGGGAGTCATTTGAATGCTAAAATGTTTTATGCTCCTAGTTTTATTTGTGAGAAAAAGGATTGGTGCGGTGGATGAATTGAAAAGATGAAAAAAAAGGTAGTAGAAAAAAGAGTTGAAAAATGTGGTTGAAAAAGTTGTGAAAGAAAGGAAAAGGTTCTGAAAAGAAGAGTTGTGAAAAAATTGAGAAATAAAGTGAATTGAAATAGATGTGAAATTGTGAATGAAAAAGGAGTTGAAGTTAGAATGAGCATGAATATGAATTACTCCTTATTTTGAATTCTTATCCTTCATTTGTAGCCATGAGCCAGGCCTTACATTATAAGCTGAATAAGTCCTATTGACCGAGTCTCAGTTGCCCAATATACTAGTGGAGTAGAGTTGCGAGAATTTAGCATATGGACTGTTGATTGATGCTTTTAATGATTATGAATTTTGATCGAAACACGCACACACTATTATTCGTTGCATTTACGTGATTGTGAGCATTTTTGATAATTATCCTATTTTTTATCCCTAGCTACCTTGAAAAGTCCTCATGATCTATGAATGTTTGAATTGAACTTGGAGAATAGTGTTTTGAATTTGAGTTGCGGAGATTGTGAGTTTATGCGGTTATTATTTTGTGATTGGCTAAAACTTTCAATGTTAGTACGTGTGACATAATTGGATTTGAAAATTCTTTGAAATCATTGATGAGGCCATTGCTCCATAATATTTCTTGAATATTCTTGTTGGTTTTTTGATAGAATGAGTTTTTGGAATTTAATAGTTTTGCTCGGGACTAGCAAAAGTCTAAGTTTGGGGGTATTTGGTAAGTGTATTTTATACACTTAATTTATATTTGCTTTTAATTGTTAATTTCTTGTTTAGAGCAGATTTATGTGGGTATTTTGTTGTTTTTGTGTTTGTAGGAAATTATGAAATTTATGTGGAAAAGGAGGAAAAATGAGAAAAATGAGATTTGAGAGAAAAGAATTAAAAGAGTAAAAGGGAAGAAGAAAGAAGAAAAGTAAAGAAACGTACAGACAAAAGAAAGGAGCAGTGATGGGCCATATTATTGGGCCTAAGTTCAGCGCTCTTTTTAGCGCTCAAAGAAGAGCTATCGCTCAAGTTTTTGGGAAGGCGAGAAACTTGAGAACAGAGGCCTATGCGCGGGCGCGTGATTTATGGAGCGGGCGCGTGTCGCGAAGTTTGAGTTTGGAAATTTTAATCGGAAGGAAACTTCTATATTTTGTGGGCTTTTGAGTGGGCTTTTGTGCACGATATAAAAGGCAATTTTTCATCTGATTAAGGGGGGAGCCGCCGCAACACTTACACAGAGATCAGAGGGTTTGATCGAGAGATTTCTTGAAGGATTTCTGGAAGCTTAACTTGAAGAACGAAGACGAAGTTTGATAGACCGGACACGGCGTCGACGACGGATTTGTTTCTTTTATCTTTTATTTTATTCTGAATATGTTTGAATTTATGGATTATTGTTTTATTCAGAATTTTATTATGAACTAATTTTTTAGAGTCTAGAGGTCGGATGGAACCTGGTGTAGACACTTTCTTGAATTCTTGATTTTATTGGATTGAGTTTATTCTAGATTAATTGTTTTTTCTAGAATTGATTGTCTTTTCAATTATCTGATCAATAATTGATTTGTAATATTTATTTGAAATCTGGCACTCAGGAGAGGAGATTTTGAATAGGACCATTGGAAAATACACTGTTAATTGTTTATATCGCTCGGGAGAGTGTATAATTTTAACAGAGCTTTTAAAGAGAACATAGTTTTGAATTGATCACTGCAAGTAGATTCTTAATAGGGATATTGGAATTGAATTGTAGTTGATATACTTTATTCGGCACTCGGGAGAGGGAATAATACACGTAAGTGTTCTTGGCTATTAATTCTTTGAAATTCATGAAGATTAATTAATTAGGATTGATTGTTGTTGAAACCAGGTGAAATCTATACCTCTAGACCATTTTTCTCTGATTGATTTTTAATCTGAAAGTTGTGTGCGTGCTTTTAAACTTCATTAATTATTTTATTTTTTATTGCAAAATTCTCAAAGTTTGATTTCTAGATAAAGTTTGGACTATTTTAATTACAAGTACTAAATATTTTCATTTTACTCCCTGTGGGATCGATATCTGAATTATTCACTATATTAAAACTTGACGCTCATACACTTGCGAGGAAAATTCACAACAACGAAGAACGGGACATCCAACTTATGTTCCTCCGAACAGTCAAACGAGCAGAAAAAACTTTCCACACATTCTAGTCTATTCTCCACAGCCTCTGGAGTCTTTCCGCCATTCAATGACTTAGGCTGTAATGGACTGGGCTGGCCCAGCCATTCTTGCAGTCATGGTCTTCTCCCCCCTGGTGGGGAGTTTTTACCCTCCCCAGGAATCGAACCTTGTACCCCAGGCTTAAATACAAAGTTTTATGATTCCTGGTACCATTGAGCTAGCTAAAAAAAGAATAGGTATAGGTCAACGATATGGGAAAATTGTATAAAAAATTACTAAAGTTTTTTTATAAACAGAAAGTTGGTTTTTGATCTTAAACCTTTCTTGAGGTATTTTCATTTTATGTCAAGTTATGTAATTTTGGATTCTTTAATTTTATTAAGTTCAAGCAATTCCATTTCTATGGCAAAACATATTTTGGAAATATAGATTTGAATCGAAAAGAATATCAAAGAAAAACACCAAGTGGTAAAACCTTTTTTTTACGGATATATATTCCATGGAATGTAAAAACTTATTTTAAAAATAAAGAAATAATATTCTTCTTTTTTATTTTTTATTTTTTATAGTAATATTTTATACAATTTTTCCATATCGTTGACCTATACCTATTCTTTTTTTAGCTAGCTTAATGGTACCAGGAATCATAAAACTTTGTATTTAAGCCTGTGGTACAAGGTTCGATTCCTAGGGAGGGCAAAAACTCCCCACCAAGGGCGAGAAGACCATAAGTGCAAGAATGGCTGGGCCAGCCCAGTCCATGACAAAAAAGGGCGCCCTTTTTTGTAACGATCCACGTCCTTCCACCGCATCCCTCCCCAACCTATAGCATGGGCTCGGACCGCATGGTTCGATAGGTATCGCACTCATGACCTCCCCACTCCTAGAAGTGGGTTTTTGCCCTCCCAAGGAATCAAACCTTGTACCTTCAGGCTTAAGTACAAAGTTTTATGATTACTGGTACCAGGAATCATAAAACTTTGTATTTAAGCCTAGGGTACAAGGTTCGATTCCTGGAGAGGGCAAAAACTCCCCACCAGGGGGGAGAAGACCATGTGTGCAAGAATGGCTGGGCCAGCCCAGTCCATTATAAAAAGGGCGCCCTTTTTTGTAACGACCCACGTCCTTCCACCGCATCCCTCCCCAGCCTATAGCATGGGCTCGGACCGCATGGTTCGACGGGCATCACACTCATGACCTCCCCACTACTGGCAGTGGGTTTTTGCCCTCCCCAGAAATCAAACCTTGTACTTCCAGGCTTAAGTACAAAGTTTTATGATTCCTGGTACCATTGAGCTAGCATGCAATTACTTAATAATAAACTTAATCAGAGATAACTTGCGAAAATGAAAAGCCAAAACAAAAGCCCAAAAGAATCCCTCGGTAGAACAATCAAAAACATCTCAACGGTACTAACAACAGTACTGAAAATAAACCATCAACTAGGTACTGGGGCAACACCTAAGGCAATCACTGGCTTCGCCTCTACCCTTCCGCGATCTTCCGGCCTCAATCAACCAGAGACCTGTCCCGTCGAATGATATATAAATGGTAAAAACAGGGATGTGAGCGAACTACGCTCAATACAATAAGCACAAGTATAAAGTCTAATGTGATTCATGCAAATGATAAAGTATTGGGGTATTTCAAAATCATGCTCAGACTAGGCGCCAAAGCGTGTATAGTACCATCTGGGTTCATCTCCGCTGGGCACATCCATACACTAGCCAAAATCACTATAGCATCAATCCCCATAAACGACGTCTCCCAGTGTTCGAAAATATATAACAATAAATATAGGGATGAGCGATCCTACTACAAAGGATATCACAAGGATGCAAAGGACCAACATTCTATATACTCATGCAACTAGGGATGAAAATTTCTTCCGAACGCGATGGAGAATTCGATACCCGACCCAAATGGAGGAGGATATGAAGGCGTTTTTTGGACCCGATTAAATAAATGGGTAAATGGGTATGGGGATCTCGTTTTTTTGTTGAATTATGTTAGTTGGAAGAAATAATAAAAATTATTATTATTAATCTAATGCTATTTTGTAGGATAATGATGTTGAGATAAATTATTTAAAATATTTTGTTATTTTTATATAATTCTTAGGTTACTGATTTTCTTTTATGTTTCATTTTTTATTATTGTTCTCTTAAAAAAATTGGTATAAAAAATCTGGTAAATAAGAATTGTTTTATCAAAATAATTCAAATTTGAAAAAATTTATTTGTATGGGATAAATACGATGAATGAGGATGGGTAGGGTATAGATATTTAATCCTCCGATGGGTATGGGATGGGGATAAAATTAAATACCCGATAGGTATGGGTATGGGGATGGGAATGGATTTAATAAATGCTATGGGAATGGAGACATGATATCCTACCCATACTCGACCCATCATCATCCCTACATGCAGCTAATATATTATAAAGTAGTAAAAATATGTATCACGCACATCACATAGATGCAATATTTAAACATGCATACTTGCGGGCAATCTCCGTCAGTACTTACGTACCTCTATAGACAACTCCTAACATCACAAGTCTAGGGTCCAAGCCTATAAGTCAAGATCATGCTATATCACTATTACTGGTTTAAAGTCTTAACTAAGCTAATAGATACTCTCTAATTTTAATAGGGATCTCAAGTTATACATGCGTCCGTCGTCAGTCCTTTGCTGTCGAAGCCCTCACTTTAGGCCACAACTCCGCTACGACTTCTGGAATGCATCACCAACACCGGACTCCACCCAAAAGGCTAGAACACGACCCAAGCAACCAAGCAAAGAGAGGAAGAATTTGTGAATTGGAAAAAAATGAGAGTTCTAAGCCCCTATTTATCAGCGGAGATCAGACGATCCGATCCCTTACTTCGGATTCTCCGATCTCGTATGCAGTTCACATTGCATTCATGCATAGTTTAGATGATCCAATCCCCTACTTTGGATGCTCCGATATCGCATGCAGTCCATGTTGCATTCATGCATCGTTCAGATGCTCCGATCCTACCTTCGGACAATACAAACTTCTGCGTGTCCAAACAACTTTGACACCTCGACAACTGTATGGCCTAACTCAATTCAGACAATCCGATCTCTAATTCGGACGGTCCGAAATCTTCAGATCTTGCAAACTGCTTCGCTCCATCCGGTGCTTCAGACCATCCGATCATGGTTGGGCTTGAGTTTGGACCATCCGAACTCCTCGAGTCTACTTTGGTTTACAAACCATTTCTGGACATTTTGGATCCGATTTCTAGATCCGATTGATCATATAATAATTTCTTAAACGTGTTTTACCAATTTAAACATGTTTAGACCAATTAATTTTGTAAAAGTTAATATGGGTACTACACATCGTCTTGTGTAGAGAGATGTGCCTGCATACGTATTTTTCAATCATCAAATTCCTCTTTAGAAAACACAGGTATCTTGTTAAATGAAGCCATGATTCGAGTATAGATATCAGCTGTCGAGAAAAAACATTCTCTGATATCACTTGTTCGGATCGATTGTGTATGCAGAAGGGGGGAGGGGGGAGAATACACACTCTTAAAGTATTTATTTTGAAAAGAACGACTGGTCGAGTAGATGTTAGTACTCTACTTATCCAAATTTCTCAACTTTAAAATTTATTTGAACAACTTTAAAAGTTCGGAAACAGTTCAAGACGAAGGTTGAATCCTTATACATCTCCCTTCTTCCACACAAGAAGGAATAAACTAGAAGAATTTAATTTGGCTATTACAACGTCTTGCAGTAAATCCACTCCAATATTATTACTTACCAAATGCCTAACTCAAAACTCCTAGTACACCACACGATAATATTACAGTTCTTATCAAACTTTCACAACTATAGTTTTGTTTGAATCTACAAATCCAAACTGTGAAACTCTGCTACTCGAACTTTTGTCTTGGTGGTCGAGGAGTTTGAAGAATCCTTAAATGATCCTAGAAGATCTGATAACTTTCTTGGTAAGTGAGGGTACATGTGAGAAATGATAGATAGAATGATTTCATGCGCTCAAAAGAGATTTCTTAGAAGATGTGAGAGATTCTTGGTTTGCAAAGATCAGGCTTGTGTTTTCTTCTCTCTTCAAGTAATCTCTATTTATATATAGTGTCTTTTTTATGGAGAGTCATAACGTTTATCTAAAGATCATATTAGCAAAGATACTATTGATGTAGTCCTTTCTTGATGTGTATTACACTACAATAGATGCGAGATTTGGCTCCTTTATTAATCAAGAAGGCAACGGTCGCATACAGTTACTGATCAAAAATTCGTCAGTGAGCATTTCGAGAAAACATTCTGATTTTTTTTATTTCTTGTTGGTTGTGCATGTCTTGACAAAGTACTTTCTAAAAAAAAAACAGAAAACTATGAGAATGTTGTATCTTGGATCAGAAGAATTCCCAAAAGACCTTTGATATATATGCTGGTAAGAGTAGACAATTGAGGAGTTGTTTGGACCAGACGAGTAGATCTTGCTATGGAGGCCGATCGAGTGACTTGAGAGGTAGTCGAGTGACTTCTTGTGACCAGGCGAATAGTCCTCAAGGCAAGCGGTCGTCAACCTGTTTTACATGACAACCAGATCTACAACAATGATATATTGTTTGTTATCACCAAAACTTTGGAATCCAACACAAGTTAAAATCTATCTACTTGCATTCAATAATAATTAATTACAAAAGAAAAATTATTATGATATATTTTCATATTAATAATATCATAATAAATAAAATCATTTTATTCGAAAAATATTATAAACTGAAATTATGGATAAAATTATTTAATATAAGAAAAAAAACATAATTATATAACTATTATAAGTATTATAAGTATTATATATATATAGTTTTGATCATACGCACCTTAGTATGCAGGATTTTCGTGAGTGGCAACTAAAACTCACACTCGTGGGTTTTAGTGGTCACTAAGAAATCCTGCATATATATTAGGGTTTGTGTGATAAAAAACTGTATGTGTGTGCATCGGTTCAGTTTTGAAATGATAAAAAGTTTGTAACAAAAATTTATTAATTCGACTAAAAAATAGTTAGATGCATAATAATAAGCGTGTTATATATATATATATTAAGAAATCACGATGCTATAATTTGCGTGCGTGGATTTTTAGCATAATTAATCATTTGTAAAATATATAAGTTATTGATTATTTATTTTAACATTTAAGTTATTAATTATGATTAAAAAATTATTTAATTATTTTCAGAATTTAATAAAATATGTTTCAAAATATTTTTTTGAAAAAAGGAGAACTTTTGTTCATTCATAAAATGACCAAAGATAATTAATTTAAAGGGTTGGTTCATTATTATTATTTTTATTATTATTTATTATTATTATTATTATTATTATTATTATTATTATTATTATTATATTATTATTATTATTATTATTATTATTATTATATTATTATTATTATTATTATTATTATTATTATTTTTTATAGTTCATACGATGCCTAAATATTGTCTAATGGTAATATAAATTATATAACACCAACGCGTCATATATTCGTTGATAATATCTTTTGTTTATCTCCAGAAGATTTGAAAGTGAAGTTTATGATATAAAAGTTTATGCAATTGGCAGACAGGATAGAAGGTTTAATTAATTTTTGTCCTTCTTTAAGATGGATATATGAAATTAATTAAGCATATTAAGATTAAATTTCACTAAAGTTTGGTTACTCTAAAATATTTTTATTCTCGGGATAAAGCATCAATTATTTAGTTTAGGTGTGATTGTCACAATTAATGCTGCCATTTGGTTAAAAATATAAAAACTTATGTGAGACGGTTTTACGGGTCAATTTTGTGATAAGAATCCCTTACTTGGGTTATCTATTATAATATATTATTTTTTATTTCAAAAATATTGCTTTTTATTATAAATATGAGTAGAATTGATGATCCATGAGACCATCTCACAAAAAACATACTCAAAATATAATTGATGGCCTAATTAAACAGGTTCTTAAAACTTGCTCCATACAATCACTTTACATCTTGAAACTTGGGATTCGATCAAATACTGTGTTGACCAAAACACAAAACAAAACAAACAAAAACAAAAAAATATGTTTGCTAAATATGTCAAGAGGCAAATTCTTAAACACTTTATCTAAATATGTGAAAATATGTCAAGAGGCAGATTCTTAAACACTTTATCTAAATATGTTGGCTAGATTGATAGTATGTAACCACTACAAGAATAATGATATTTTGCAACGTGTAGCGCGCTAAGCATCGCGGAATGTGCACTTTTGGCGACGATTATTATGCTATGTGTCGCTAAAGGATCAAACATAGTGCGGGAATGTTCGCGCCATTTTTTTGTGTCTTTTGGCGACGCAACAAAGTTAATACGTCGCGGAATAATGACTCGTCCGAACATTCAGAAACACAAAATATCTTTTGGCGACAAAACAAATTTAAAGCATCGCAGAATGATAATATCATTCCGCGACACAGAATAATAATTCGTCGCAGAATGATTGGACGAAACACAACCTCATTCGCATTTCGCTACGCATTTCAAGTTTTCTAACGTAAAATTTTTCAACTTTTCATATCACATTTTAAAAAAAAATTATCAAAAGTTTTATTCAATAATTACATTAAATTTATTTTTATGAGCCTAAATTTTATGATTTAATAATTTACCCTTTTTTGTTTTTTATAATATATAGTTATTTTAAAAATTATATGTTTAATTATGTTAATATTATTTGTAAATAATTATTTCGAATCAAAATAATTTGATATAATAATTTTAAAACATTTGATATAAACTCATGTATTTTAATGACTTATTTTGCATAATAATTACAGTATTGGTTTTGTGATTTTTCATGATGTTTTGGGAACATAGTTAATGGTTAATTCATGATGGCAGTAGTTACATGAATTATAATGACGTAGTTAAGAGTTAATTAGTTTTATAATTTTTGTCCTAATCAAATCACATGGAGCCTCGTGATTAGTTTACCCTCTTTTCATTTCCTTAGTTATTATTCTATATTCATTACCTTAATGACCCTTTTTGATTTCCTGGAGTACCACTTTGACATAGCCAGATTATTTAGGGTATAACTGGAAATGGTATATGATTCTCTACTTCCTAACCTTGAGATCAAGAACAGTTGATTTTGCTTTGTTTCTTCATCCATTTTATTGAGAATTAGTTAACTACTTTTTCATCTCCCATGCTAATTTTTTAGGACCAAAAGAGAAAATTTTAGATAAAAAATGTCATGTATTGTTTTGATGGTGTTGTTTTATGGTATGTTATGGTGTTTAATATATATATTTGTTCTTTAAAAGGCTTAAATGGTGTTGTTTTATGGTATGTTATGGTGTTTACTATATATATATAATTTTTCTTTAAAAGGCTGAAATGGTGGACCTTCGATCGAGTCAGCTAGAAGGGGAAAAATGGTGGACCTTCGATCGAGTCAGCTAGAAGGGGAATCGTCTGCCTCTACTGTCGTTAATGTGCATCAGCCCAAAGATGTCAATATTATGACGCAAGTCTTAGGCTCACGGTCTCGCTACGTCAAGGGTTTAGGTCCATTACCTAAACTATCTGTAGTAGGTGGTCCAAGGGCAACAAACATCAACTCAAAGCATTATGGTGATAGTGAAAAAATTACTAATATGGAACAAAAGATCGATGAGCAGGAACATACTATAGGTGAGCAACAAAAGACTATTAGTGAGCAACAGAAGACTATTAGTGAGTGGTAGCGCTTAATCGTGTCACGCCCAAATTACCCGACTCAATCAGATAAACAAATAATGCAGTAGTGTGAGTAGGGATCGTTCCCATGAGAAAAGACAAATTTAATGCGTTCTCAATAAATAAAGGGGGTTTTGAGGTTTGAGGTTAACTACTAAAATCTTTAAGCAATGAAAATTCACTAACATGCAAGATTGAATAATAAACTGGAAAAATTCAATAAGAGACGAGACTTGGTATCGGTCGACTACACCCTTGATATTCATTCATTCAATCATCGATTCTCTAAACATAATTAATCCTATTAAATATTCGTCATTGAAAATCAAATTCCTGTTTCACCTTAATTTGAGTTAATTAGAAAACAGCATTCTAAATTAACCCTTACCCCATAAATTAACCCAATACCAGCGATCAGATTTAAATCCACGGTAGCATTCAAACTAGTAAAACTGACGAACCTAGACAACACAAACACCAGCGGTTGTATTTAGCCTAGTCAATAATTGATCCTACGATTTAATAAATTCAACAGCAGAAAATATCAAACGTAGTTGCTTCGCAAATTAGATTGTTCAAACAATTACGGATTTGAATTCTAATTTAGCTATTGTTCGCAATACAAAACTCTAAGATGACCAATCCTAAAATCTCGCATACAAACATGAAATCAAACAGATCAAAGATTGATACTTAATAAAGATTAAACACTACGAATCAAATCTCATGAATAAAATATATCAAGGTTTCGTCTCCCTCAACCAAGTATTAAAATTTTAGCCAACAATACTCATGAATTCTCTACAAAAATCATGAAAAATTAAAATTAAGAAAAGATAGATGAAACCTAGCCGTCCAGAAAGATTTCTTCACATTCTCCGCATCTAGAATCTACTGATAATGTCTCCAAAACGGAATTAAAAGTCTAATAAAAGTCTAGGGCATTAATTAAAAGAGTTTCCAAAATTACAAATTTCATCTCGCAACAGACCCGCGCGCTCAATCCTAGATATATACTCGATCGAGCGCGCAATTACGGCCAACTTTCTGCCTAAAAAACTCTGCGCCGCGCTTGATCCGGGAAAAATATGCGATCGAGCGGGCGAGTTGAGGCAGCCTACTGTCTTGAAAATCTCATGACCGCGCTCGATCTGGGAAAATGGCAGGATCGAGCGCATGCTTCTATGATGAAAAAATCTGCTTTGCTGTTTTCTTTGGACGCATGGACGCACTTCGATTTCTTTAATCAAAACATGGTAATTTCTACACAATAAATCAAAACTAAGTTAAGAAGCTCAATGCATGACATAAAATAAAACTAGAATAAAACATGAACAATGACACAAAATGCATGCAAAACACTTAACAAAATGACACTAAAAATGCAAACAAAATAATACTATCAAATACCCCCACACTTGAACCTTGCTCGCCCTCGAGCAAGTTATGCAAAACAAAATATGCAAACAAGAATCAAGAAATACTACAGAGCACTGGCCTCAGTTCATCTTTCAAAAATTTTCACATCCATCCATCCATCCAACTCACATTGTTTTGAAAATTTTAAAACCAAACGGATTTCACTTTCACAAACTTATAAACCCCGCAACTCAAGTTCAAAAACACTCGCCTCCAAATTCAATTCACACATTCATAGATCATGAGGACTTTTCATGGTTTCACAGGATTATAATGAATAGAAATCAAATCAACACACTCACAATCGGTTAACACAAAGAAATCTAGTGTGCACGTTGTTTTGATAAAAAATTCATACTCATCAATAGTGTCAATCGACAGTCCATAGGCAAAATTCTCGCAACCCCTCTCCACTAGTATATTGGGCGACTGTGACTCGGTCAATAGGTCTTAATTGTCTTATAATGTAGGCTTGGCGTATAGCTAAAATAAAGAAAAAGAATTCAAAGAGTGAGTAAATTATGTCTATCTTTGGAGTTCACTCCTTTTCATTCAGTTTTCACACCACTTTTCACTTCATTGATCTCCATTTTTTTTTCTAATGCTTTTCACCATTAAATTGTCCTTCTTTTTCACTACTTTTTTCATCATTTTTTTTATCTCCTTTTCACTACTATTTTTTTTCCTTTCAAGCTATCATCACACCATTCCATATTAACCATTCAACGCAGGAGCATAAAATAATTTTAACATTCAACTCACTCCCTTAAAGGTAGGAAACAGTGTTTAGGCTATGGGTAGTAGTTGTAGGACCTTGAAATAATGCCGAATGGGGGTTTACCATATGTTTGCACGCATGCCATTCATTTTTCAATCAGCTCAAACAAGGTACTAGGGATAATTAATAAAGTGGGTGGCTTGAAAAGCTCAAACGAATTCAAAAAAATTGCCTACATCACTCCTAAGTCACAGTGTACCCGTATTGCGCTTCGAGGGATGTTTGAACAAGTTCTAGATATGTCTCAATTCACAATCAACTCATACAAATATTAATCAGTGCAGAAAAGAGAAATCATCAACAGTAACCGATGATTTTGCACAAAATTCAGAAATATGCACCTCATGTGCTCATATATATGAAAGCTCAAAGGGCATCTAAGGACAAAAGATTCAAGAAAATGTAGGCCCAAATAATCCAAACAATGCCTCAATCTTATCCACGTTTGTATGTTTAAAATTCAGATTTGAGTATAATTCACAGAGTATGTAGGAGTTCACTCGTCTACTGAGTTCCATCAGTGCAAAAACTTGTCAGATAGGCATGGAATTCACAAACAAAGCTTCATCATCAGCCAGGCTACCCGTTTCTTTCTCAACTCAATACAAAATGCAACAAATGCTAAAATCCTAAAATGAAATAAATGCAACAATGCAAAAAAAAAACAACAATGCAAATGAAATGCAATGCATGAATGCACCCCCCCCCCCCCCCCCCCCCCCCCCCCCACACTTAAATGAAACATTGTCCTCAATGATTGAGAACTAAACTAAACAAAAGCACACAACAAAACAAGTAGCAATAAAAACAAAACAAATAAAACAAAATGACGCAATGCAAAAAGTAAAAAGAAAACTCCCCAGATCTATGGATTGGCGTCCGCCCCGTCCTCATCATGCTCTGGCGGTGGCACTGGGTTGACCCATGGAAACTCAAAAGGTGGCGGGAAAGGAACCGCTGGTGGGAGCGTGGAGGGATCAATCCCTAGTCTCTCGGAGATGCCCAGAGATATGTAGTCTAACACCTGAAAATTTGCAGATGTGGCCGCATTGAACGTGTTCTGATGCTGAGTGAAAGTGGTCATCTCTTGAACAGTAACTGCAGTAGGGCGGCATGGAGGTGGAATAGGATGCACCGGATCGTGTACCGCCACAAACTGGTCATCCACCACAAATAGGCTCTGCCTATAAGCCCTTTTTGCATCAACAGCTGCTTGGTCAATGGGTCGCATCGGCTGCAACCATTCCTCGTCTGCTCTAGCTTGCACACCAGCTCGCATGCATAACTGTGTAATGATCATGGGAAAGAAAAGACCGGATGCCCTAAAAGTGACCGACTGCCGTATCTGATCATGAAAAACTCGACCCACATTGACCGGGAATCCGACATTGAGAGCGTATAGCAACACAACACGGTCGACATGAACTTCACTCTTGTGTGATATTGGCATTAGACGGCGGCATAGGAATGCGTACCAGGTGGCCGGACTCACAAAAAGATATTTCTCTTTGAAGCACTTGTAAGTAACCGGGGCTGTAAAGCACAGCTGATTAAGGATCTCGTGGACATCCGGGTAAAGGGTAGCGCTTTATAATATGCTGTCATCGACATCTGGTGTCTCTAGCATGGCATTCAACTCAGAAGCTGCGTAGGAAACCAAAGTGCCCCAGACAAAGGCTTTGCCATCCGTCCTCTCCGCAGCATTGGCGTAGAACTCCCTAACAAGAGGGACAATGGCTGGAGCGGGTTGCTTACAGAACGTTCCCCACCCACGTGCCAAGACTTGAACCGCCACTTCGTTTACATTCACATCTAGATCAAAACCCCTCTCAGTAATAGGGGAGCGATGGTTCTTGGCGTGGTCATAGCGATCCCGGGCCGCTTGATTGAAAAAAACGACCGGCTAAGTTTAAGGTTGCGGTTGTAGCTCGTGTACCTTGGCGAGAAGATTCGCCTCTCGCTGTAGTGCGTTTTGGACCCATGAGCACCCAAAAATTTGCAAGAATTGGTGAATGAAGCAATTCGTCAACACCTTGTGGATACCAACAATTCCGGATTTCTAGCAAAATATGGCTGTGGAGAAGTAGAGAGGAGGGAAAAATGAAGATTCCAAGCCCTTGAATGATCCTGTAATAGATTGATAACAAATTGTGAACAATTATGCAATTTCGAAATTTTGGGGAAAAAAGGGTTTTAAAGGCCGAGGGAAATTTTTGAAGGGGAGTGGGGAAGAGAGCAGAAAACGGCTCAGAAATAGAGTGTGAGAGGGGAGCGCTCGATCCTAGAAATATACCCGATCGAGCGCGCCTCTTTAAAAAAAACGGACAGTGACTTTGGGAAAATTGCGCGCTCGAGCCGGTGAAATGCCAGGATCGAGCGCGCCTCTTAAAAACTTGGGGCAGTGGGCTCGGGATTTTCTGCGCGCTCGATCCGGTGAAATGCCAGGATCGAGCGGGCGATACTTCAGAAATTACTTTTTTAATTTTTCAAAAAAAAAACCGAAAATCAATTAAAAACAAAATTCAACAAAACACAAAGCAAAAACAAAAACTAAAAAGGAATAAATACTGGGTTGCCTCCCAGTCAGCGCCTTTGTTTACGGTCGTTGGCTCGACTGAATGCTGCAGATCCTCAGGGTGGTTTAAATTTGGTTCCTTTGTCCACCTTCACCCACTTCAGAATTTTTCCAGTCAATGTCCCATGCTTTTTCTACTTCGACTTCTTGGGATTCTTTTCGCTCGGTCAGGAGGATGTTTTGTCTCAGTTATAGGTACCTGCATATCAGAAAGAAAAACTTCAGCAGGCGTTGCAATAGTCTCTTTCAACTTATCTTCAAGTACAAGCTTCTTCTTTCCTTGTGAGACGTGGTCATTGACATCAAGAAAATTAACAACACTTTCACTTTTAGGAGTTTTCAGGGTATCAAAAATATTAAACTTCGCAATTTCCCCATCGAATTTCATAGTGAGAGTGCCGTTATCAACATCTATAATGGATTTTGAAGTTTTCAAAAATGGTCTTACTAACAAAATAGGACTAGTCAACTCATTGTTTTTCATGTCAAGAACATAAAAATCATAAGGAAAGACCAATTCACCAACTTGTACAAGAACATCCTCTAACAATCCTTTTGGAAAAGTAGTAGATTTATCAGCCATCTGGATAACAATGGCAGTTTCATTCAAAGGCCATAGTTTTAAGGAAGCATAAACAGAGAATGGCATGACATTAATAGATGCTCCTAAATCTAGCATGGCCGTATCAAGCTGACTATCTCCTATTTTACATGGAATCGAGAACATACCTGGGTCCTTGCATTTTGTAGGTACCTTTCTTTGAATGACGGCAGAGACCTGTTCTCCCAATTCAACTCTCTTACATCCCTTCAACTTTTGTTTTCTTTTCGCAGTACATAATTCTTTCAAAAATTTAGCATAGCGAGGTACTTGCTTAATAGCATCTAACAGTGGAATATTTACCTCGCATCTACGAAAAGTTTCATAGAGCTCCTTAATCCCCTCATCTTTCCTAGAATCCTTTAGTGCCATGGGAAAAGGGGCAACATGCTTATATTTAGATAGAGGAGGGAACTTACCTCTTGGTGTATCTTTTGGAATAGGTTCACTCTCCTCCACCTTTGACTCCTTGTCATTTTTAGACCCTACCGGTTCTTGGATCAATCCTTCACGAATATTCAGCTCCCGTCCACTCCTCGACGTAATAGCACTCACGTTTTCCTTTGGATTCACTACTGTCTGTGATGGCAGACTGCTAGACTGTTGTGCTTCCAATCTGTTGATTGCAGTTGCCAACTGTCCCACCTGAGTGTTCAAGTATTGGATACTTGCTCTCATTTCCTGTTGAAAACTCATGGTGTTAGTTGCAAGATCCTTAACTATATTTTCCGAAAACTCACCTGGTGTTGGAATTTGTGGGCGCTGTGGTGGAGGATGATACGGTGGCCTATAAGCTTGATTGTGCGTTTGTGCTTGAGGTCCAGATTGATTCGCTGGAGGATTGGCCATATCTGAGGTTTGGATGATCCCTCCAACCTGGATTGTATGTGTTTAGAGTAAGGATCATACTTCTGCTGAGGTGGCCCTGGAAATCCTCCTGCGGCATTGACTTGTTCCGCAGATCCCTCTTGAAGAGTGGGACACATTTCAGTTGCATGTCCCACTTGAGTGCAAATTTCACATACCCTTGCAATATCTCCATTCCCTACAGCCATATGACGCACAAGAGACGTCAGTTCGCTCAGTTGTTGTTCAAGGGAAGAAACGTTTACCTCACTACTCTTTCTTGGCGCATGATCACTTCTGTTGGTGCAAAATTGCTGAGAATTGGCAGCCATACTCTCGATTAGATTCCTTGCTTGTACTAAAGTTTTATCGACGAAAACTCCACCACTGGCCGCATCCACCATGCTCTTGTCATGAGATAATAACCCTTCATAGCAGTATTGAATTAATAAATTTTCACTTATCTAGTGCTGCGGGCAGCTGGCACATAGTTTCTTGAAACTCTCCCAATACTCATGCAGTGACTCTCCCATCTGCTGCTTGATGCCATAAATTTCCTTTCTGATGTTTGCCGCTCTTGAAGCTGGAAAATATTTCTCAAAGAAAATCCTCTTCAGTTCTGTCCAAGTGGTGATGGATCCAGAAGATAGGTAGTATAGCCAATCCTTTGCAGCACTCTTCAAAGAGAAAGGAAAGGCTCTGAGTTGGATCTGCTCCTCTGTCACTCCATGTGGTTTCATGCTGGTGAATACGACATGAAATTCCATCAAGTGCTTGTGCGGATCCTCACCTGTAAGACCATGAAAAGCAGGCAATAGATGTATCAGTCCAGATTTTAATTCAAAATTAGCATTATTTTCTAGAGTAGGAAAATTAATGCATAAAGGATGCTGAGCGAGATTAGGAGTGCCAAGTTGTCTCAAACTCAAGTTCGCATTCGCCGCCATATCTTCCTCAAAAATTTCAGTCTTAAAATCGTCCTCTTCTTGACTCCTACGAGCTTCTCTCTGTCGCTTAAGCAAGGTTCTTTCAATCTCTGGGTCGTATGGAAATTCTTCTTCTCCCGAAGATTCACCTGAAAGCATGAACAAACCAGAGTAGCACTACGAGAAATAATAAAATAAGAGACGAGACTTGGTATCGGTCGACTACACCCTTGATATTCATTCATTCAATCATCGATTCTCTAAAAATAATTAATCCTATTAAATATTCGTCATTGAAAATCAAATTCCTGTTTCACCTTAATTTTAGTTAATTAGAAAACAGTATTCTAAATTAACCCTTACCCCATAAATTAACCCAATACCAGCGATCAGATTTAAATCCACGGTAGCATTCAAACTAGTAAAACTGACGAACCTAGACAACACAAACACCAGCGGTTGTATTTAGCCTAGTCAATAATTGATCCTATGATTTAATAAATTCAATAGCAGAAAATATCAAACTTAGTTGCTTCGCAAATTAGATTATTCAAACAATTACGGATTTTAATTCTAATTTATCTATTGTTCGCAATACAAATCTCTAAGATGGCCAATCCTAAAATCTCGCATACAAACATGAAATCAAACAGATCAAAGATTGATACTTAATAAAGATTAAACACTACGAATCGAATCTCATGAATAAAATATATCAAGGTTTCGCCTCCCTCAACCAATTATTAAAAGTTTAGCCAACAATACTAATGAATTCTCTACAAAAATTCATGAAAGAAATTAAAATTAAGAAAAGATAGATGAAACCTAGCCGTCCAGAAAGAGTTCTTCACGTTCTCCGCGTCTAGAATCTACTGATAATGTCTCCAAAACGGAATTAAAAGTCTAATAAAAGTCTAGGACATTAATTAAAAGAGTTTCCAAAATTACAAATTTCTTCCCGCAACAGACCCGCGCGCTCGATCCTAGATATATACCCGATCGAGCAAGCAATATCGGCCAACTTTCTGCCTTAAAAATTCATTGGCCGCGCTCGATCCGGGAAGAATGTGCGATCGAGCGGGCGAGTTGAGGAAGCCTACTGTCTTGAAAATCTCATGACCGCGCTCGATCTGGGAAAATGCCAGGATCGAGCGCATGCTTCTATGATGAAAAAAATCTGCTTTGCTGTTTCTTTTGGACGCATGGACGCACTTAGATTTCTTTAATCAAAACATGGTAATTCCTACATAATAAATCAAAACTAAGTTAAGAAGCTCAATGCATGACATAAAATAAAACTAGAATAAAACATGAACAATGACACAAAATGCATGCAAAACACTTAACAAAATGACATTAAAAATGCAAACAAAATAATACTATCATTCTCCCACTTCCACTCTGGAATGGGTAGAGGCTTAATCAACCCTGCTGGACGCTGATGCTCTGCCTTGACTTTTTGGCAAGTCAAGCACTCATATACGAATCGTCCAATGTCTCTCTTTATACCAGGCCACCAATACAAGGACTGTAAGTCTCGGTACATCTTCGTACTTCCAGGATGGATGGAGTACGGAGATGTGTGCGCCTCTGAAAAAATCTTGGCCCTCAACTGATCAACGTTTGGTACCCACATCCGCCCACGGTACTGAACAATGCCATCAACAATAGTATAAAGAAGACCACCCTTGGCCTCATCCCTCTGTCTCAACCTCTGCAGCTCCTCATCAGCAGGCTGTCCATAATGATCTCGAAGATTCGGCTGTACTACCAACACTGCCAAACTCGGTGCATGACCGCCCGAGTAGAACTCCAACTCAAATATCTGAATCTCCTCCTGGAGTGGCAACTGTACTGTCAAACAGGATACCACCAAAGTCTTCCGACTTAACGCATCGGCCACCACATTAGCCTTACACGGATGGTAGCTAATGTTGCAGTCGTAATACTTCACCCATTCTAGCCATCTGCGCTGCCTCATGTTCAACTCCTTCTGGGCGAAGAAATACTTGAGGCTCTTATGATCGGTGAAAATCTTGCACTTCTCACCATGCAGATAGTGCCTCCAGATTTTCAAAGCAAAAACCACTGCTGCTAGCTCCAATTCATGCGTCGGATAGTTCTGCTCATGAATCTTCAACTGTCTCGACGCATAGGCAATGACTCGGTCACACTGCATCAGCACGGTGCCTAACCCTAGCTTAGACGCATCCGTGTAAACCACTAACTCCTCATGTGTAACAGGCATCGCCAACACTGGCACAGAAGTGAGTTCTTCCTTCAGCTGATCAAAGCTCCTCTGACAGTCAGAACTCCATATGTACTTCGCATTTTTCTTGGTCAAGGATGTCAAGGGTACTGCAATAGAAGAAAAACCCTTGATAAACTTTCGATGATAACCTGCCAAACCCAAGAAACTGTGAACCTCAGAAGCATTCTTCGAAACTCCCCAATTCAGCACTGCCTGAACCTTATACTGATCCACCGCTATCCCATCTCTCGAAACTATATGGCCAAGAAACGCCCCCTGCTCCAACCAAAAATCACACTTACTGAATTTCGCATACAGTCGATGCTCCCTCAAAGTCTGCAACGCTGTCTACAAGTGCTGTCTATGCTCCTCCATGCTCCTCGAGTAGATCAATATATCATCAATAAAGACTATGATAAACTGATCTATGTACGGCTGAAATACGCGGTTCATGAGATCCATGAAGACCGCTGGAGCATTGGTCAACCCAAATGGCTTTACTAAGAACTCATATTTCCCATAACGTGCCCGGAAAGCAGTCTTGGACACATCTGCATCTCTGATCCGCGACTGATGATAACCAGATCGCAGATCGATCTTAGAGAAAACTGAAGCTCCCTGCAACTAATCAAACAAATCCTCAATCCTCGGAAGTGGATACTTGTTCTTCACTGTGACCCTGTTGAGCTCTCGGTAATCGATACAAAGCCTTATGCTACCATCCTTCTTTTTCACAAACAACACTGGCGCTCCCCAAGGAGAAAAACTAGGGCGAATGAAGCCCTTCTCCAGCAATTCCTGAATTTGCTCCTTAAAATCTTTCATCTCAGTAGGAGTGAGTCGATACGGTGCATTAGAAATAGGCACAGTGTCAGGCAACAACTCAATATTGAACTCCACTTCCCTCTCTGGTGGAATTCCTGCAACATCATCGGGAAATACATCTGAAAAGTCACGTACCACCTCTATCTCTGCTAGGGAACTAGTAGGTGGCAATGCTGATGTGACTACACTGGCGAGAAACCCCTAGAAACCACGTCTCAATAACTTCCTTGCACGTGCATAAGAAATCACATGCGAGATCCCGCTGCTCTAGGAAGCATAGAAAATAAACTGGTCGCCCTACTCTGGTTTCACTGCCACTGACCTCTGCCAAAAATCGATCACCGCCCCGTTGACCGC
Organism: Henckelia pumila; assembly: GCF_033568475.1. Lineage (NCBI taxonomy): Eukaryota > Viridiplantae > Streptophyta > Magnoliopsida > Lamiales > Gesneriaceae > Henckelia > Henckelia pumila. The sequence goes on along the minus strand of NW_027331864.1, from coordinate 3,193 downwards.
CAACCAGTCCATACCCAAAATCAAATCGAACCCAGTCAACGATAAGACCACTAAATCTGCTCTGATAGTGCGCCCCTGTAAATCCATCTCCAAACCTCTGCAGATACTAGTGGTAGTAAGAATCTGCCCAGATGGAATAGTGACATCGTAACCTGGAACAGCAACCTCAGGTTTAATGCATATCCACTTGATAAACTCCAGGGAGATAAACGAATGCGTGGCTCCCGAATCTAGCAACGCAAATGTGGAGTTTCCTCCAACTAGAATTCTCCCTGCACGCAGAAAATCCCAACAATTGCATACCAACACTTAACTTCCCAAGAACAATATTACCAAAATCTCTTAATTCTAAACACAAGTAAAATACATCTTAGTCTAATCATGTAAACATATAACCCATGCAATGAAATAAATTCCCAAAAATTTCTTAAAAGAATAAGTTAGGATATACCGGTGATCAAGGACGTATCTTGGTCTGCCTCCTCTGCCTGCATAACAAACACCCTCCCAGTGGTGTTATTCTTCCTTGGGCAGTTGTATGCCACAGGCCCTGGCTCCTTGCAGTGGTAGCAGACATTTGAGCCAATCAAACACTGACATTAGTGAGAACTCTGACACTATGGGCACAATGGAACTCCTCCAGTCTTAGAGGCCCTGCCCCTCTGCTACTGCTGTGGCTGTCAACCCTGAGGCTTCTGCTGGCTTGGGCCCTTAGATGGCCCCGTGAACTTCTTCTTCACAGGAGGCTTCGAAGACTCCCGCTGAAATCCCGGCTGGAACGGTCTCTTGCTCTGCTGCTCCCTCTGCATCTCTCTTCTCCCCTCCTCAGAACGCAATGACCTACTAACTGAAACCTCATAAGTAGTGACGTCCAACATGCGAACGTCATGCTTGATGTCAGCCCGCAACCCATCAATAAACTGTCTCAGTTCTCCGCTACACTGTTAGCAATAAGGGGTACGAAGCGACACCCCCTCTCAAATTGTGTGATGTACTCTACCATAGACTTGTCCCCCTGACGGAGACTCATGAACTCTTGGATCGTGCAGCTGCGCACATCCTCAATGAAATACTTTGCAAAGAATATACGTCTGAATTCTGTCCAAGTCAAAGTAGGTAGGTGTATGCCCCTAACAGCGCCCTCCCACCACGAGGCTGCATCCCCTCTCATCATATAAACCGCACACTTGACCTTGTCTTCATCCACAATCCCCACGTAGTCAAAGATAGACTCCAATGATCGGATCCAACCATCCGCAATAACCAGATCAGTGGTGCCTATAAACTCCTTCGGTCCCTTCTTCTGGAACCGTTCAGCCATGTCCTCATCATGCGTAAGTCTAGGTCATGCAGCTTGCTGCTCCAACAGAGCAGTGATCCCCGCATCATATTTGCATTGGCCTGCTCCAATGTTGTAAGCGGGTTCTGCGGAGGTGGAGGTGGAGGTCCCCCACGCCTGTTCATCTGTCTCAGAGGCATTCTGCACCACCACATGTTTCTTTACGTAAATCGCAATGCATAACTAAGGGTTCTAAAACTTTTACTAACATGAAAATCTTAAATCATTACATATGCTCCTTCTAGATCATAAGAAAACAATTTAAAACTTACAGACCGATAGTGAGATTTCTGAGTTTCACGTGGTAGACAGACACCCTCCAAGGACCGCGCTCTGATACCAAATGAAACGCCTACTACTAATAAAATGCGGAAAAAAAAACTTTTTTTTAAAATAATAACTATACATATATTCCCATACATATATGTATAAACATTAAAAATAATAATACTAAACAAGAACTTCCAAAACTGACTTAAATATAATAACCAAGTATTTAAATAAAAAAAATCTTAATTCATGCAATATTAAAATTATTATTCAGAAAATCACCCAAACAACAACTGAATTAAAAAGCCATAAATAAAATATAAAATTCGTCTCAACCACTGGAACATAAAAATATGAAACATGTTTTAAAAACTCTCATAAATAACTCAAAGCATGCTAGGACTCGATGCGATGGTGACGGGGTCCTCTGCCAGCTCGCTCACACATCCTTACCGCCGGTAGGAGCTACAAAGGAAACATCATGCTCACCTGCACCATATAAGAGTAGTGAGCCTAGAGGCTCAACATGTCTAATCCTTATAACAAGAGTTAAAATAATGCATCACATAATCATACTAATACATATACGTGTACATGCATACAAGAATAAAATATTGCATAATCATGGCATAAACATCACTGATCCTGATTCTTAGACATAAGCATAACTTGACATCATAAGAAAACTTAATATAGTTGAACATGATATTTTGAAACAGTCTATGGTCATATCAGTAAGTGTGACTAAATCTGTGCCGACAGATCAGTCTCCTGAATCAACGTATGTGGCGGTGATAAATCACCTTTTGTTGGTAGTAAACTACCTCTTAACTTAAATAGTGTATAACCACCTCTGTGCTGTCACACTACTTCAATTTCCATCATAAAAATATTTTATAGTTCAACATTTAACATAATCATAACATGTAAATTTTTCATAAATGCATGCAATGAAAATATGTCCGTAATATATATTTAATTGATTTTCATAATAAATAGACTTATACATAAAAAAAAACATTCATGCATAAAATAAATTAAATATATATTCAGGACTTAGAAATTTTTCATGGGTTCGGTCTAGACTATTGATCACTAACTCTAAGCCCATTAATTACATAAAAGCCCAAAAATTATTTCTTCAACTTAACTGGGCCTAAATAAAAATATTTAAGCCCATTAACTTAATTAACCAATAAATTCCTAGACTGACCCAAAAGTCCACTGATTGACCCAAAAATTCCCAAGGGCTCCCAAGCCCATAAAAATCATTGGGCTAACTTAAATAAATTATTTAAGGCCAAAATAAAAGTATTTGAAAGCCGAAATAATTTTCTAATTAATTTTAAAAGCCTAAAACACACTTAAACTATTAAATACTTAAAAATTAAAATTTCCGAGCCCGGCCCACCTAACCCGAACCCGTACCCCACTGACCTGACCTGCCATACCCTAGACCTAACCCAGACCCCAAACCGACCCGAAACCAACCCCAAACCCCCAAACCCGATCGCCCCCTCCCCCTTAACCCTTCGGCCGAGCGAGCAGCTACCCTTCCAGGGCTGCTGTCGCCTTGCTCCGTCC
>NW_027331863.1:0-149656 GCF_033568475.1 Henckelia pumila | reverse complement strand
ATTTCTGCACGTTTTAAAGTCAAAATAAATTTTCCTGAATCCGAATTCAGTGGTTTCCAAAAATGCCATCCCTATGTCATTTTAGGAAATCCTACTCCCTTACTCTTATTTAAGAAGTCCAACTCCTTAGTTCATTAAATTTAACTCTTTAAATTTAACTATCTCAACGGGGATTAAAACTCCATTACACTGTGTGACCCTCAATGGTTCAGGGATACAGCTAGCCGTGGGCTCACAACTCCTTGTGACTCGGAACAACACTTTCCGACTTGCCCAACGAATCATGGTAAAGCGCCTAGCAACATCGCCCCCATGATTCCCTAGGTATCACTGATAGTGCCTACAAGAACCAGTAGATTTTGGTTAGCGTACAGTACGGTCCCTTCATCCAAATATCCCGATCGAATCAACAACCATTGGTATATCGAGAGTCGCTCAAGATTCGATAACTATGCAATACATCTTGAAGATCAAATTAGTGACATCGCATGTGCTACTAGAAACCATTTCTTAAATCACATCAAGTACTCTGGCCAGAGATTTGTCACACTAATATCTCCTCAGATCGCATAGGATATCCACACTCGCAAGTATGTGGTGAATCCTTGACAACAATGCATTGACTCCTATATGTGTCGTAACTGTACCCAATCTCGACACCTGATGACCCTCAGAGTCGGTAAACGAGTCAAAGCACAGTATCTAGCATATAGAGTCTCCATGATGTTTCAAGTCGTAAGGACTAATGGTGTACAACCAAAACCGCGGACTTTATCCACTCGATAAGTGATAACCACTTGGAAAGTCCGGATGGGTAGTTCGACTATTCATCCTATGAATATCCATTTGCATGCTTCGAACATCTCCATGTTCCCTACCAATGAAACGTGGTACTCCGCATCGCAAATGCTAGTCTCAAACTCGAGCGATCCTTATCCTTATTATCGGACGGCTCAATCGACTAGGAACGGTTTTAGAATATACAGTGACTATAAGATGTATTTCATGATAGACATCTCCATGTTCTACCACATCTTACATACACTATAGTATATTCAAGGTCTTTATCAAAACAACAATAGTATATCACAATATAACAATATGAAGTAATATAAAGTCATTGCCATAAAAGTGTAAATAATATTAAACAAAAGATTGTTTATACAAAGAGTCAACAAAGCCCATAGCCACACAGTTGGCTCACTGGGCACCCACTCTTACAGGCACAACTCCGCTACGACTATCGAACGCCTCTCCGACCTCCGGACCAAGCCTAAGAAGACTAGAACAGCTCGAATATGACTAGAAAATAGAGAGGAAATCCGGAATTGTCAAGGAGAAATGAAGTCTCGGCCTTCTATTTATAGACAACGATCGGAGCCTCCGATCCTCGATCGGAACGTCCGAACCTGGATCGAAACGTCCGATCCTGCCATCGGAGCTTCCGAAGATCCTGATCTGCCACGTGTCAAAATATCACTTGATGACTCCGGATAGGGGTGATCGGAGCCTCCGGTCCTGATCGGAGCTTCCGATCCAGCCACACGTCATGGATGACGTAATATCATCGGTGCCTCCGATCCTCATCGGAGCTTCCGATCCCGATCGGAGCTTCCGATCGTCCCTTCGGAGCTTCCGATCCGTCCAATCACCAATTTATTTAATTAGCATTAATCCTTTAATTACTCAATTAGGGCACGGGCTACTACATTCTCCCCCACTTAAGATATTTCGTCCTCGAAATCAGATCTTAAGTACCGAATGCTAATACAGAAATCAGAAACATTCTTTATTCAAATCAAACGTTTACAGAGTTTGCAACTGAATACAACTTAAAGAATGAAATCAAAACAACTCAGGATGGTCTTTACGCATCCTGTCCTCAAGCTCCCAAGTAGCTTCCTCAGTGCCTCGGCGCTGCCACTGAATTAAAACCAAAGGAATGACTTTGTTCCGTAAAACCTTATCCTTATAATCAAGGATGCGAAGAGGTTTCTCAACATAAGTCAAATCCTTGTCTACCTGAACCTCAGACCGCTGCAGAATATGGGACTCATCCGCCACATACCGTCGCAACAGAGATACGTGGAACACGTCGTGAATACTGGATAGATGCGGTGGAAATGCTAGTCGATAAGCCAAATCGCCAATACTCTCCAAGATCTCAAACGGACCGATAAATCTGGGAGACAACTTGCCCTTAAGGCCAAATCTGAGAATCTTGCGGAAAGGTGACACTCTCAGAAACACTTTCTCCCCGACCTCGAACTGCAAAGGCCTACGCTTGATATTAGCATAGCTGGCCTGACGATCCTGTGCAGTCTTAATCCGTTTCTTGATTTGATCAACAATGTCTATCGCCTGCTGGATAAACTCTGGTCTTTCAGCCTGTCTCTCCCCCACCTCTTCCCAGAAGAGTGGAGTACGACAACGTCGCCCATACAACGCCTCAAAAGGTGCCATCCCAATACTAGTGTGATAGCTGTTGTTGTAAGCGAACTCGATCAACGGCAAATGATCCTGCCAGGCTGAACCAAAATCCATGACGCACGCTCTAAGCATATCCTCTAACGTACGAATGGTGCGCTCTGACTGACCATCAGTCTCTGGATGATAGGCTGTACTCAAACTGAGAGTAGTACCCATCGCACGCTGAACACTCCCCCAGAATCTAGAAGTAAACCTGGGATCCCGAACGCTGACAATGCTCACAGGCACTCCATGAAGTCGAACGATCTCCTGAATGTACATCCGTGCCATGCGATCCACAGAGTACTCTCGGCTATAGGCAATGAAATGTGCTGACTTGGTGAGTCGGTCCACCACAACCCAGATAGCATCACAGTTCCTCGGGGATACCGGCAAATGGGTCACAAAGTCCATAGTGATAAACTCCCATTTCCATTCAGGAATAGGCAGACTGTGAAGCAATCCTCCAGGTCGTCGGTGCTCTGCCTTGACCTGTTGACACACCAAACATCTCGAAACAAACTGATAAACACTGCGTTTCATTCCCTTCCACCAGAAACGAGTACGTAGATCCTTGTACATCTTGTTGCTCCCAGGATGAATACTCAACTTAGTGCGATGTGCCTGAGATAAAATCTCCTCTCGCAACTCTTCATCCTGTGGAATCACAAGCCTACCAGACAAACACAGAAAGCCATCTGACTGATAATGAAATCCAGACGAGCTACCCTTGTTAGCTAGACGAGCTAAACGCTGGGTCTTCGAATCAGACATCTGAGCATCTCGGATCCGCGAGTACAAGGCTGGCTCAGATAATATCGCAAACATCTGGATACTCTGCATACCTTTCTTATGCTTGAAGGTATAACCTGAAGTACAACAGTCACTGATCGCACTAGACATCGAACAAGTCTGAAGTGCGGATAGTCGCACCTTGCGACTCAAAGCATCAGCGGTGAGATTAGCAGCTCCCGGATGGTACTTAATCTCGCAATCATAGTCCTTAAGCAAGACCATCCAACGTCTCTGCCTCATGTTCAATTCTGCCTGAGTGAACAAATACTTGAGACTCTTATGGTCGGTGAAGATCTCAAATTTCTCGCCATACAGATAATGACGCCAGATCTTCAAAGCGAACACAATGGCTGCCAACTCCAAATCATGGACAGGGTAGTTGTCCTCGTGAAGCTTCAGCTGTCTAGAAGCGTATGCGATCACATGCCCATTCTGAGTCAGGACACAACCTAACCCCTGAAGAGAAGCATCCGTGTAAACTACATACCCTCCAGATCCTGACGGTAATGCTAACACCGGTGCAGAAGTCAATCGCCGTCGAAGCTCACGGAAATTCTCCTCACACTCGGAGGACCACTCGAAATCCACACCCTTGCGGGTAAGCTGCGTCAACGGTCGAGCTAACTGAGAGAAGTTCAGAATGAAGCGACGATAATACCCTGCTAGACCCAGAAAACTACGGATCTCAGCAACCGTCGTCGGACGCGACCAATTAAGTACCGCTTCAATCTTGCTTGGATCAACAGAAATCCCTTCCCTGGATATGATATGGCCAAGAAAGACCACTCTATCCATCCAGAACTCACACTTGCTCAGCTTGGCATACAACTGCTCATCTCGAAGAGTCTGTAGTACCAACCGCAAGTGAGAAACATGCTCTTCCGTATTATGCGAATAAACCAGGATGTTGTCAATGAAGACCACGACAAACTTGTCCAAATACTCCCTGAAGACACGGTTCATCAGATCCATGAATATAGCCGGCGCATTAGTCAAACCAAATGGCATCACTAGGAACTCGTAATGCCCATAGCGAGTACGGAATGCAGTCTTGGCTACGTCCTGGTCACGGACTCTCAACTGATGATACCCAGATCTCAAGTCAATCTTGGAGTAAATAGAAGTACCCTGCAGCTGATCAAACAAGTCATCAATACGAGGCAACGGATACTTGTTCTTCACAGTGACTCGATTCAGCTGCCGATAGTCAATGCACAGCCGCATCGACCCATCCTTCTTCTTCACGAAGAGAACAGGAGCTCCCCAAGGAGATACACTAGGACGAATGTACCCCTTGTCCAAAAGATCCTGTAGCTGATTCTTCAACTCACGCATCTCTGACGGAGCCAGACGATACGGTGCTCTAGAAATAGGCGAAGTACCCGGCATCAACTCTATGCCAAACTCGACTTCCCTAGCAGGAGGAAAACCCGGAATCTCATCAGGAAACACATCTGGAAATTCATCCACAACAGGAATGCTCTCTATCCCAATACTCTCAGCGGACAGATCAACTGCATAGATAAGGTAGCCTTCCTTGCCAGACTCTAGAGCTCGACAGGCTCTCAAAGCTGATACCAAAGGCATCGGGGGTCGCGCTCCCTCACCATAGAAAAACCAGCTCTCACTCCCCTCCGGATGAAAGCGTACTAATCTCTGATAGCAGTCCACTGAAGCTCGATAGGTAGTCAGCACATCTATTCCCAGAATGCAATCAAAGTCGTCCATCGCCAGGACCATGAGATTCACCAACAGAACGTTCCCTTCGAACTCTAAAGGGCAACCCATCACTAGACGCTTAGCCAAAGCAGATTGGCCCGTCGGAGTAGAAACAGACATCACTACGTCTAGTGCAATGCATGGTAATTTATGCCTCTTAACAAAACGTGCAGAAATGAAGGAATGAGATGCACCAGTGTCAATAAGTACAAGAGCAGGTATACCATAAAGCATAAATGTACCTGCGATGACTTTCTTATTCTCCTCCACAGCCTGATCATGTCTCAGGGCAAACACCTGGCCAGAAGCTCGTGGCCTCAAATGAGAACTCCCAGCAGACTGTCCCTGCGACCTCTGCTGAACGGTAGCCTGAGAACCCGATCCTGAACCAGAACCAGAACCGCCTCCCCCAGACTGTGGACAATCCCTCCGGATATGACCAGTCTCTCCACAACGAAAACAAGCTCCAGAAGCTCTGCGGCACTTGTCGGATGGATGGTTCTTCCCACAGTGATCACACTTGTCCTTCTTACCGAAACGGACAACACCTCAAGAACCAGAGGAAGAAGTAGACCCGGACTTCTTGAATGACTGGGCACGGGGGGCCAAAGAACTAGCAGGTCTCGACTAAGAGAAAGACCTGTTCCGCCGAATGCTGTCCTCCGCCTGGTGACAACGGCTCACCAAACCCTCGTAGGACATGTCATCACCAACCGCCACACGGTCATGGATCTCAGGGTTAAGGCCCTGAAGGAACAGATTATACTTCATCTCTGAGCTATCAGCAATCTCGGGGCAATAGGATAGCAGATCAAAGAACCTCTGCTGATACTCATCGATAGACATGGTTCCCTGTCGCAGACTCAGTAGCTCGCCTGCCTTCGACTGTTGGAGTGCAGGAGGAAAATACCGCTTTTGGAAAGCTGTGCGGAACTCGGCCCAGGTGGCCACTCCTCTCGCCGTAACAAAAGGTGCAGAAGTAAACCTCCACCACCTGCGCGCACGCCCATCCAGAAGATAGCCAAGGGTCTCCACCTTCTGCTCATCAGTGCATTGGAAAGTCTGAAAAGTCGTCTTCATGCGGTCTAACCAGTTCTCCGCATCCTCCGGAGACTCACCTCCAACTAAGGGCTTAGGACCCATAGCTAAGAATCGACGCACAGTGAAACGCTCATCGTCATGGTGACGATGACGCCGTTCTCGACGAGGCTCCCGGTCGGCATCACCCCAACGCCCACCAACACTGCCATGAGAACTCTGGTCGTCACGATTTGACATCTACAAAAATACCTCAAGATGAGACTAAATCCCAAGAAATCTTTTGCATGATCTGATACCATAAATGTAGTGACCCTTACCCGGATCACCTACTAAACAGAACTTATGCATGCAATTAACTTAATAAAACAGATATCAGAATAAAACTGCGGAATCCAATAACATCATACAATCCCAAGTAAAGGAATCTGTAATTATCCAATATTATACAACCAAATCGAATAGCTGTATAAACCCAAACAACAGTAATAAAGCCTAGACGAAGCTCCAGCTGGCCAACCACTGACTAGCCCCTCCTGGATCCACCCTCCTCGTCCAATCGCAAACCTGCCCCATGGAATAGGGTGTCCAGAAAATACAGAGTACAAGACGTGAGCATAAAACGCTCAGTGCGAGAGTATGAGTATACATGCATGCAAAGTGAACTCCCTATAGACTCGAGGTCAAGGATCAGATAACAGAGACAGACCGGGCCCTGGTATGTAGCACGCTGTGCCGTCGCTTCAGGAGGTGGCTCCCATACCGAGATAACCGTGGAAACGCCGGACCCAAATCGATGGAAGTCCATCCACTAACAGGATAGGGTACAACCCTACTAACAGACATCTCGAAGGAGATACAGCAAGATGCAAATGAATGCAGCATAATATCATGGCATATAAATCATGCGGTCACATAATACATGCATACTCAGTCAGGATATCTCGAACAGTACTTTCGTACCTCAAATACCAGGTAGGCACTACCAGCTCTATGTCCAAGCCTAAAGTCTGCCTACACAGCGAAATGATACTACTATCATTACAGTGCTCTAAAAGCCTTAACTAAGCTATTGCATACTCCTAAATATTTATAGGAAGCAAAAGCTATACCTTCGTCCGTCGTTAGCCCTTTGATGTCGATGCTTCCAGAACTTGGGCACAACTCCGCTACGACTATCGAACGCCTCTCCGACCTCCGGACCAAGCCTAAGAAGACTAGAACAGCTCGAATATGACTAGAAAATAGAGAGGAAATCCGGAATTGGCAAGGAGAAATGAAGTCTCGGCCTTCTATTTATAGACAACGATCGGAGCCTCCGATCCTCGATCGGAACATCCGAACCTGGATCAGAACGTCCGATCCTGCCATCGGAGCTTCCGAAGATCCTGATCTGCCACGTGTCAAAATATCACTTGATGACTCCGGATAGGGGTGATCGGAGCCTCCGGTCCTGATCGGAGCTTCCGACCAGCCACACGTCATGGATGACGTAATATCATCGGTGCCTCCGATCCTCATCGGAGCTTCCGATCCCGATCGGAGCTTCCGATCGTCCCTTCGGAGCTTCCGATCCGTCCAATCCCCAATTTATTTAATTAGCATTAATCCTTTAATTACTCAATTAGGGCACGGGCTACTACATACTAAGCCCTTGCCAGGACCATTGTTTGACAAACATCGCGAAGCAATGGGATTACGTAGTATGACTAGTTGGCTTTAGGGCAAGTGGGAGATTGAAAGAGTGGGTGCCCGGTTAGCCAACTTGTGGCTAAGGGCTTTTATGACTCTATGTATAAAAAATCTTTGTTTAATATAATTTACATTAATTAATGGCATTTTCTTTATCTTTCTTCATATTGTTATATTGTGATATACTATTGTTGTTTTGATAAAGACCTTGAATATACTATAGTGTAAGTAAGATGAGATAGTGAATAAAGAGAGATCACTATTATGAAACACATCTTATAGTCATTGTATATTCTAAACAGTTCCTAGTCAATTGAGTCGTCCACTAATAAGGATAAGGATCGCTCGAGATTGATACTAGCATTTGTGATGCCAAGTACCACGTTTCATTGGCAATGGACATGGAGATGTTCAAAGCATGCAAATGGATATTCATATGATGAATGATCGAACTACCCTATTCGGACTTTCCAAGTGGTTATTATTATTTGAGTGGATAAGTCCGCGGTTTTGGTTGTACACCATTAGTCCTTACTACTTGAAACATCATTGAGACTCTATATGCTAGTACTGTATTTTGACTCGTTTACCGGCTCTATGGGGGTCATCAGGTGTTGGGATTGGGTACAGTTATGACACATATAGGAGTCGATGCTTTGTTGTCAAGGATTCACCACACGCTTGCGAGAATGGATATCCTATGCGATCTGAGGATATATTAGTGTGACAAATCTCTGGCCAGAGTACTCGATGTGATTTAGGTTACTTGGTTTCCTAGTAGCACATGCGATGCCACTATTTGATCTTCAAGATGCGTTGCATAGTTATCGAATCTCGAACGACTCTCAATGTACCAATGGTTGTTGATTCGATTGGAATATATGGATGAAGGGACTGTACTGTATGCTAACCAAAACTTACTTGTTCTTGCAGGCACTATCAGTGATACCTAGGGAATCATGGGGCGATGTTGCTAGACGCTCTTACCATTATTCGTTGGGTAAGTCGGAAATCATTGTTCCGAGTCACAAGGAGTTGTGAGCCCACGGCTAGCTGTATCCCTGAACCATTGAGGGTCACACAAGTCATGGATTACTAAACCCCATTGAGATAGTTAAATTTAAAGAGTTAAATTTATTGAAAGAGAAGTTGGACTTCTTAACTGAAGGGAGTGAAATTTCCTAAAATGACATAGGGATGGACATTTTTGGAAATCACTGAATTCGGATTCAAAAAATTTATCTTGACTTTAAAGGGTGCAGAAATGGTTTCTGTGCACATTGGTGAAATCGGTTTATCAATCGGAGTCATGATGAATTTTATATTGTTTGGGCTTAAGTTATGGATTGTGGGCCCTAAGGAGTAAGTGTCCTAATACAATTATAACTTAATCTAGTCTAGAAATTATATATATGTGTATAATTTTGAAAATAAGACATTGATTCCTCCTTGGTGTTTTCGAAATACTCACATATAATTTCTAAGGGGATTTTTCGAAAATTCCCCTACTCCTTTTGAGAAAAATTCGGTCTGTGATTTTTTTGAAAAATCACTTTTTTAATTGACAGATCAAATCTGTTTATTCTCTACGATAAACATCTGATTGATTTCTAGTGCAATCAATCAGAGGGTTTATGTTTTCTATTCGTGGACCTAATTCCGGAGATTGATCGAGCGATTCATCGGTTCCCGGGATTTACAACAAGAGCAGATTAAATTTTTTGGAGTCCAGAATCAAGCCTTAGCTTGAAGAGGTAAAAATATTTTAATTTTGAATTTATATTTTTACTTGCAAGATTTTAATCGTTTGGATTTGATACCCACGATATGGAATCGTTCCATATCTAAAAATAAAATTTTTAAACTTCCGCTACTCCGGGTATCACATCCGTGTGATCAGAGAACGCGTGTTCCAACATTAAGACTGCACAGGATCGTCAGGCCAGCTATGCTAACACTAAGCGTAGGCCTCTGCAGTTTGATGTTGGGGAGAAAGTGTTTATGAGGGTGTCACCTTTCCGCAGCTCAGATTTGGCCTTAAGGGCAAGTTGTCTCCCCGATTTTTCGGTTCGTTTGAGATCTTGGAGAGCATTGGCAATTTGGCTTATCGTCTGGCTTTGCCACCGTATCTCTCCAGTATTCACAACGTGTTCCACGTATCTTTGTTGCGACGGTATGTGGCAGATCCGTCTCATATTCTACAGCGGTCTGAGGTTCAGGTGGATAAGGATTTGACCTATGTTGAGAGACCTATTCGTATCCTAGATCATAAGGATAAGGTCTTGCGGAATAAAGTCATTCCTCTGGTTTAGTTCAGTGGCAGCGCCGAGGCACTGAAGAAGCTACTTGGGAACTTGAAAGCAAGATGCGTATAGAACATCCTGAGTTATTTTGATTTCATTTTCGAGTTGTATTAAGTTGTAAACTCTGTAAACGTTTGATTTGAATAAAGAATGTTTTTGCACCTTGTTTTACATTCAGTACTTAAGATCTGATTTCGGGGACGAAATATCTTAAGTGGGGGAGAATGTAGTAGCCCGTACCCAGTTTTAGTAAGAAATTGCTAATTAAACCGTTAAACATGATTAAGGGAACTATTAATGGATTAACGGGGTCCGGGATTAGACACAAAATGATCAGAAATGGTGTAGTAGCCCGTGCCCTAATTGAGTAATTAAAGGATTAATTAAATAAATTGGGGATTGGACGGATCGGAAGCTTCGAAGGGACGATCGGAAGCTCCGATCGGGATCGGAAGCTCCGATGAGGATCGGAGGCACCGATGATATTACGTCATCCATGACGTGTGGCTGGATCGGAAGCTCCGATCAGGATCGGACGTTCCGATCACCCCTATCCGGAGTCATCAAGTGATATTTTGACACGTGGCAGATCAGGATCTTCGGAAGCTCCGATGGCAGGATCGGACGTTCCGATCGAGGTTCGGACGTTCCGATCAGGGATCGGAAGTTCCGATCGTTGTCTATAAATAGAAGGCCGAGGCTTCATTTCTCTTTGCCAATTCCGAGTTCTCCTTTCCTTTCTAGTCCTTTTGGAGCTGTTCTAGTCTTCTTAGGCTTGGTCCGGAGGTCGGAGAGGCGTTCGGTAGTCGTAGCGGAGTTGTGCCCAAGTTCTGGAGGCATCGACATCAAAGGGCTAACGACGGACGAAGGTATAGCTTTTGCTCCCTATAATTATTTAGGAGTATGCAATAGCTTAGTTAAGGCTTTTAGAGCACTTTAATGATAGTAGTATCATTTGGCAGTGTAGAGCAGACTATAGGCGTGGACCTAGAGTTGGTAGAGCTTGCACTGTTTTGAGGTACGAAAGTACTGTTCGAGATATCCTGACTGAGTATGCATGTATTATATGACTGCATGATTTATATGCCATGATATTATGCTGCATTCATTTGCATCTTGCTGTATCTCCTTCGAGATGTCTGTTAGTAGGGTTGTACCCTATCCTGTTAGTGGATGGACTTCCATCGATTTGGGTCCGGCGTTTCCACAGTTATCTCGGTATGGGAGCCACCTCCTGAAGCGACGGCACAGCGTGCTACATACCAGGGCCCGGTCTGTCTCTGTTATCTGATCCTTGACCTCGAGTCTATAGGGAGTTCACTTTGCATGCATGTATACTCATACTCTCGCACTGAGCGTTGTATGCTCACGTCTCGTACTCTGTATTTTCTGGACACCCTATTCCATGGGGCAGGTTTGCGATTGGACGAGGAGGGTGGATCTAGGAGGGGCTAGTCAGTGGTTGGCCAGCTGGATCTTTGTCTAGGTTTTATTACTGTTGTTTTGGGTTTATACAGCTATTCGATTTGGTTGTATATTATTGGATAATTACAGATTCCTTTACTTGGGATTGTATAATGTTATTGGATTCCGCAGTTTTATTCTGATATCTGTTTAATTAAGTTAATTGCATGCCTAAGTTCTATTTAGTAGGTGATCCGGGTAAGGGTCACTACAAATGGTCCGGAGGGTCAGTTGGAACAGACGCAACATTCGTGCCATCAGTATTGCGTCACTGCTTATGTACTTGATGGGACACTAGACGCTTCGGAAGCAACGTTCGTCAGGCAGAACGGACGCAACGATGAGGAACGGACGTTCTGTTCGTGGTCTATAAATAGAGGTGCCGAGATTCATTTCAAAGCACGCCATTCACCTCTTCTCTCTTGATTCCTTAGTCTTCTAGCTCAGATGTAGGGAATTCTAGGCGTTCCATTAGGAATCCGGAAGTGGCATAGCGATCCAGGCGTCTGTGGCCTAGTTTTGAGGCAATCAACAGCAAAGGGCTAACGACGGACGCAGGTATAGCTTTTGCTTCCTAAAAATATTTAGGAGTATGCAATAGCCTAGTTAAAGCTTTTAGAGCTCTATAATGATATTAGTGTCATTTGGCAGTGTAGTGCGGATTATATGCGTAGACCTAGAGCTGGTAGAGCGCGCCTAGTATTTGAGGTACGAAAGTACTGTTCGAGATATCCTGACTAAGTATGCATGTATTATGTGACTGCATGATTTAAATGCCATAATTTTATGATGCATACATTTACATCTTGAGCTATCTCTATTGAGATGTCTGTTAGTAGGGTTTACCCTTTCTTGTTAGTGGATGGACTTCCATTGATTTGGGTCCTGCATATCCACTGGTATTTCGATATGTGAGCCATCTCCTGAAGTGACGGCATAGCGTGCTACATACCAGGGCCCGGTCTATCTTTGTTATCTGATTCTTGACCTCCAGTCAGTAGACGGTACACTTGCATGCATGTATACTCATACTCTCGTGCTGAGCATTTTATGCTCATGTCTCGTACTCTGTGTTTCTGGATACCTTATTCCTTGGGGGCAGGTTTGCGATTGGACAAGGCGGGTGGATCCAAGAGGAGCTAGGCAGTGGTTAGCCAGCTGGAGCTTTGTCTAGGTTTTTATTCTGTTGTTATTGGGTTGATACAGCTTTCGATTTGGTTGTATAAACTATTCGGATATTTACAGATTCCTTTTCTTGGGATTGTATTATTGTTTATGGTTTCCGTAGCTTAATCTGGTTTACTGTTTGATTAAGTTAATTGCATGCCCAAGTTCTGTTTAGTAGGTGATCTCAGTAAGGGTCACTGCAGACACAACCTACTAGATCTTGAGAACTAGATCCTAGTTAATGTCATATATCACGATCAGAAAACTAATTTTCCCTTACCAATGTCCATTAGTTTTTCCAACACTCGTCGCATTCAACATAACGGTTCAACACGAGAACACTCCGTTAAAATATTCTGTTGACACCCTTGATATCGTTGTTAGTGGACAATTCTCACACGAAGTAGAAATCTTGATCCCTTCCGATACTCAATCCCAAGTATGCAATTACTATCACTAAGCAAATGTTGGAATCAATATTAGTTTCTTCTTAACAATAATGCACAATCCTTGAAAACCACCCCAAATCGCCGAATGCTCTGAGATTGTACCAAGTACAAATCCCCTTAAGCACTACGCGTCAAAATATTGTCCCAAGTATTTCTCGGTTCGCTATGTCCTAATCATCACTGATTGGACTCAATTAATCGATCTCGTCGATTATATTGTGGCTCACGCTTAGCTCAACAGTGAAACTCAAGTCAGACTAGCTACGTGGCTTGATCAATAGTCTTGACTCAACTGCCACAAGTCTAATATTCCCAACACTTGGAATACCCAACCCGCTCTGGTTTCAACACACCTATACTCGATAGTCATACAATAGATATTAGTAGTCTATTGGCACCATCTCGCGCCTTACTATTGATAGCTATCTCATACACTGGACTTAATCTTCCTAACTCTGACAGAGTTAGCCAATAGCCAATAGCCAATAGCCAAGATGAAAGAGTGGGTGCCCAGTGAGCCAACTTGTGGCTATGGGCTTTGATGACTCTTTGTACAAACGATCTTTTGTTTAATATAATTTACACTTTTATTAATGGCAATGACTTTATCTTTCTTCATATTGTTATATTGTGATATACTATTGTTGTTTTGATAAAGACCTTGAATATACTATAGTGTATGTAAGATGTGGTAGAACATGGGGATGTCTATCATGAAATACATCTTATAGTCACTGTATATTCTAAACTGTTCCTAGTCGATTGAGCCGTCCGATAATAAGGATAAGGATCGCTCGAGTTTGAGACTAGCATTTGCGATGCGGAGTACCACGTTTCATTGGTAGGGAACATGGAGATGTTCGAAGCATGCAAATGGATATTCATAGGATGAATAATCGAACTACCCTATCCGGACTTTCCAAGTGGTTATCACTTATCGAGTGGATAAAGTCCGCGGTTTTGGTTGTACACCATTAGTCCTTACTACTTGAAACATCATGGAGACTCTATATGCTAGTACTGTGCTTTGACTCGTTTACCGACTCTATGGGGGTCATCAGGTGTCGGGATTGGGTACAGTTACAACACATATAGGAGTCGATGCATTGTTGTCAAGGATTCACCACATACTTGCGAGTGTGGATATCCTATGCGATCTGAGGAGATATTAGTGTGACGAATCTCTGGCCAGAGTACTTGATGTGATTTAAGAAATGGTTTCTTAGTAGCACATGCGATGTCACTAATTTGATCTTCAAGATGTATTGCATAGTTATCGAATCTTGAGTGACTCTCGATATACCAATGGTTGTTGATTTGATCGGGATATATGGATGAAGGGACCGTACTGTACGCTAACCAAAATCTACTGGTTCTTGTAGGCACTATCAGTGATACCTAGGGAATCATGGGGCGATGTTGCTAGGCGCTTTACCATGATTCGTTGGGCAAGTCGGAAATCGTTGTTCCGAGTCACAAGGAGTTGTGAGCCCACGGCTAGCTGTATCCCTGAACCATTGAGGGTCACACAGTGTAATGGAGTTTTTAATCCCCGTTGAGATAGTTAAATTTAAAGAGTTAAATTTAATGAATAAAGAAGTTGGACTTCTTAAATAAGAGTAAGGGAGTAGGATTTCTTAAAATGACATAGGGATGTACATTTTTTGAAATCACTGAATTCGGATTCAGGAAAATTTATCTTGACTTTAAAATGTGCAGAAATGGTTTCTGTGCACATTGGTAAAATCGGTTTATCAATCGGAGTCACGATGAATTTTATATTAATTTCTGAACATGCGGGCTTTGCTTGTCGGGCCTCAACTTATGACTAATGGGCCCTAAGGTGTTAGTGGCCTGCATTATAAATAAGTTATTACAGTACAGAAATTAGACACAACTGGTCATAATTGAGACAGGATTTTTCGAAAAACCCTAGCCTCCCCTCTCAATTCGGCCGCCCCCCTCCCTTCTCTGCGTGAGAAATTCCGATCTGTGATTTTGAATTGCAGTCTGGAATAGCGAATCAAATTCGTTTATTCTCTTCGTAGAAAACTTCTGATAGATTTTCTAGTGCAATCTATCAGAGGGATTAAACCTCTATTCGTGGACCTGATTGAAGGAAAGCTTGTTCATCAGTTCCAGGGAGATACAAGAAGCGTAGAGAAATCTATGTGGTGTCCAATAATCTCGCTTCGAGATTGAAGGTAAAATTTAATAATAGTTATTTAATTTTACACACACTTATAATTTAATCGTTAAACGGTTGATACCCACACTATGGAATTGTTCCATAATAAAATTTTTAAACTTCCGCTGCACCGGGTATCAATCGTGATTGATCTGAACGCCAGTTTTCCAACACAAGAGTGGTCATTATCACAATTCCCGTGCCACCTTATCACGACTAATCGATGTCTTGTTCACACAAGGCAAACAACAAGACAAACTAAGCCCAAGAATTGCTCGTGATCTATCAAACTAGACAATTTACATCCCCCTGGAAACCTACGCTCAACTTCTGAAAATACCAGACAGTACTTAGTGCAATCACTGGACTCACTATCCATTGTCTCGTTCATTTAAAAGGAACTCCATGGCTAATAAATTCCAAAAATTATACATAATGAATCCCAAAGATTCCTAAAATCTCCGGATACGCTCCTGATTATATCCCTTGCTAAGATTGCGTAATGATTCAAGACTGAGGTAGCTTACCACAATGTCCCACCTGGAATCACCACCAATTGTACACTGGCATAAGTCATGCTTCTCTCGTGTCTCAAATAGTCCTGTACACCCCTTAGTATTTGATATAATCGCTTGCTGATGAAGTAAATCATCATGAAGCAATTCTCCTATTTGAGTCAGAGTCTCAAAACAACATCTCATCTAGTATCTTGGATAACTCCTATCACAAGGAAACCCTAATCATAACTCTGATGACAATCCCTAGTCATTGTTGGTAAAAATACGTCTACCTACTAGATCGATCCATCTAGCAGTATCAACTAGGTCAAACCTATCTGCTCAGAACACACGCCCGTCAAGGAATTCTCTCCAAGACTGGTCCTCACCGCAGAAACTCACACCAATATCTCTCACACAAGCCAGACGATATCTAAATCATTATACCAAACTAGGCATCTAATCCAAGGTCATATCCCGTCGTGACTGTTACCAAAACTCTAGACTGAGTAGCCTTCCCACCGCCATCCCCTAAAGCACAAAGGCTCCCAGGTAATCCTCTAAAGTACAAAGACTCCCAGAGTAACAATGGCATAGGGTCGCGCCCCATCACGTCTAATCATGGTCATATTCCACAACTCTCGGCATATTCTCGACTTGGCATCCAGATGAAACCCATCATCAAGAAGTCTCAACCTAAGAAGGTCATCAGACTACTGTTCTAAGGAAACAACCTAGAACACAACTCATGCCCACTGATGAATCAACTCATCGTTGGTATTAACTTAGTTCACTGACTAACTAGGTCAATCATAGGAAAAGCCTAGACTAACCACAAGTCAAACAGTTACAGCTGGCTTACTCAAAATCCATGAGTTACAATAGTTGAACACTAATCAACTAATACCAATCCAAACATAGCAAAATCACCGCAGTCATTCACAAATTACTGGATAAATAATACATGTATCATTCTTCAAGTTATGTACAATTCTCTTTATTACAACCTCATGTAATACAATTACAGTATTCCAAAATACAACGAAAATGTATAGCCAATAACTTGAAAATGATACAACCAGATTCTAATGATTTATTAAAACTGAAATACTGTTTACAATTACAACAATACAGTATTTAAAATCATTGCCTTCGTATTCGTTTCTTGAGCATGAAGCTTCTAATAAACACACACATCAATGCAAGCATACTCCTGCCCAAATATCTCGAAATCTCGTCTTGTCAAGACTCCCGAAGAAATAACTCGAGCTCGCTAACCAGCTATGCTCTGCATCAGTTCCTGTCAGTCGACCTCTTCTGTTCACGATCTACCGTCAGCTTTCTTATAGTAACTAATTGATGAATTTGAACATGAAGTTTCCCGCGTGCTTACCGAATGCATTGATACAAGCATACCGGCAAAACCATGTTTTGCATAAATTTAATGACCTTACGTTCACAACCAGTCATGATTTAGCCACTTGAGGCATTCCCTAGTGAAGGTCTTTATGACAATCTCTCCAACTACGAGTGGAGAATCTCTTCGGACTGGAACCACATGGGTTGTTACACACCATTCATTCCAAAAAGTCCTTAGATGTATTTGACACGATATACTCGTTCTTCTTTTTCAGTCTTCCCCGACTGAAATCCATATGTTATTCGATCATCATTCCAATGCATCAATTGATGAACTGTCCACAACAATCAGCCTATCTATCGATATATTACTATTGGTGTTCTCATCACTGTTGTATTCCTTAGAGTAAAGTCTTCTGCCGCGAATCTCGGCAATGAAGAATCAAATCGTCCTTCGTTAGGTCTCACCAATCCTACATAGATAATCCAAAGTCTGAGTACTATATCCCAAGTCTCTTGCATGCAGCTCTGATACCATAAATGTAGCGACCCTTCATGGATCCACTACATAATCAGATTTAAGAGCATAATTAAGCATGCATTAATAAATTGCTGCGGAAGACTTAAATAAAAAACAAACCGTCAGAATACAACCGGTTAAATAAACCAATATACAACCCAATCAAATTACAAATAATCATAAGGGTAAAAACCTACAGCTAATCATGTTGTCTTTAACGTCACTGGCTACTCCAAGCTCCTGGTGCTTAACCCTGCACATACACCTGCCCCGTCGAATGGGGTGTCCAGATACACAGAAAATACTGGACGCGAGCTCTAAGCTAAATACAAAAACACGGGTAAAACATACAAATATGATGCATGCAAATGACAGGGTATCCATATCTGGGATGACTGTATACAAATTTCTCAGACCGGCGCCTGGGACATGAGCTATCACATCGGGGTCGATAACCACTGTGCGTGACCACTCACTCTCGAATCTTGGATGCGGACCACAGAGTCCTCTATATGCCAGTACCTGGCTAAGCCCATCGGGCGCAAGGGTACTCAACATCAAAACGTCCAAACAGGGCTGAGCAACCCTAACTGGCTTATCTCAAAAGATGTACAGGCACAATATGATATGTACATGCCGCATAAAAATATCCATGCAATAACATGTAAAAACATAAATGCAACATATAAGCTTACATACCCGCTGACAATCTCAATCATTACTTACGTACCTTACTATAGGCGGTCCTAGCAGTCCCATTCTAGGTTCCAAGCCTAACATCAACTCTATAATGCAAATACTCATGCATCATTCATTAAGCTCTAAAAGCCTTAACTAAGCTATTGCATACTCCTAAATAATTTAAGGATACCATAGCTATAAATGCATCTGTCGTCAGCCCACTAATGGCGACTGCCTCAAAACATAGGCACGGCTCTGCTACGATGCCAGAATCGCTCGGCTACTTCCGGATTCCCAATAGGACGCCTAGAACTCCATATATCTGACTAGAAAGGATAAGAAACAAGATAGAAGAGATGAAAGGGGTGAGTTGAAAATGTGCCTCGACACCCCTATTTATAGATGGCGAACTAAACATCCGTTAGGATTCGTTGTGTCCGATAGCGAAAGTTTGTCCATTCCACCATTGTTGCGTCCGATTGTCACATCACGGTCGTAATCAATGACGTCACTTTGCTGACATCACGGATGACATCAGCTGACCAGAATGTTGCGTCCCATCCACGAGCGTTTCTTCCGTTCCTGGTCACCCTTTGGGCCATTACCGATCATTGTGACTCCATTTCTGAAGCCTGTTAATCCATCTGAAATTTCCTTAATCATGTTTTTCTTAATCTAAACATACTCATATGATTAATTACATATTAATCGCTAAATATGGATACAGGTCACTACATGAACAGGATAAGTTCTTCAATCTTATCAAACAAAAATTAATTAATGCTCTTTTATTGGTTTTACCTGATTTTTCTACGACGTTTGAAATCGAATGTGATGCATCAGGTGTAGGGATTGGAGGCGTCTTTATGTGTGAGGACATTGGTTCTAATCCTCTAATCTCGAATAAAATACTAACATACATCGATAATTAAAGGTCCAAAGAAACAAAGAAGAACCATAAAAAAATTATTTTCTCAGCTACAGGCCTCGCTCGATCAGTAAAGTCTTACTGATAGAGCAAGAAAATCCCTGCCCAAGCTTTCCAGGACCTCTCGCTCGATCGGTAAAACATCACCAATTGAGCGGACAAAACTCTACCTAAAAAAAATAATTACAGACATCCTCGCTCGATCGGTAAAACTCAACTGATCGAACGAGAATAACTCTGGACAAAAATCCATCATTTTCTCTAGTGCTCAAACTCCAATACAATGTCAACTCAACATGCATAACTCACTCCAATCAACATGCATAATCCAATACAAGGTAGTTCTAGAGTTTTACAATATTCAAACTAGTAGAGCATGCTTCAGTCTAGTATATTCTATACAATACAATACATAATGAGTTCGAATTACAAATTCAACTCTTAAAGCCGATCCTCACTTCTATCGTCACAACCACCTAGCCATGCAATTTTTGACTTGGTCCTGCCCCACCTGTTGCCAAGAACACATGCAAAGACAAGACAACAACCTGATAACCGGTGAGAATAATATTCCCAGTAAAAGATACAAACATGCTATAAATAATAGGCATCTCAAAATGAAATACATCAACTTCCGAATATTCAAAATGAGAGTAAATGAATGCATGACTTCAAAAGTCTAGATTATCAATCCGGATAATCAAAAGATGAATTGGTTCCTCGATTATTTGGTTGGGATCCCAAGGATAAAATATCACAAGAATCACATCGACTTCCCCTTTCGAGGTGGATGATGTATACTTCAATCCTACAAACTCTGAGGCATTCAATAGAGAGTTGATCGGCCACTATAGTAAATTGTCTACCAGTGCCACTCGACTATAATCTCCAGATCGTCTAATTCAAATGAAAATAAATGTTCGGCTCAATATAAATGCATATGAAAACGAAAACATTCAATCATATAATTCAATTAATTCACAAGACATGCAAGTAAGTGATTTCTCTAGTATACTCGAATCAATACGGATTCGAGTTAATCGTCCTATTCCATCCAATGTCGTCTTATAACATTTTCTCGATTCAAAGTAGCTTTTAATCTCGATCAAGCTACAATAACAATAATTTCCAATCAAATGACATACAACTCATATCCAATAATGAGATCGACTCGATACAAAACCTCAATCAATTCATCGACGATTCGACATCTGCCAATTTTGAACTCTACTATCTTCAACCAAATCTGTACGAAGATAATTACAATTCAATATTAATCATTCCAATACAAACAATTCATAAAACTCAATCAAACTCCTAAAATCCAAAAATCTCAAACCGGTGGCATAACGACTATAAATTAAACTATCCGAAATCACATACATTAATATATCAATCTAAACAACTCAATTCAACAACAATAATTCCAATTCAACTCAATCCAACCAATCTCAAAATCCCAATTCTTGAATAAAGCCTAAAAATTCATAACAATTTCGAACGATGTTCTTTTTCCGATCCGACTTCAAATATACGATCCATCTTAGCTGAAGAACAACATATCCAAATTTAAACAAATTCTGACAACATCCCAAAATCTATGTATGCTGGATCAAAGAAAAACTTACTGTACAACGGAGCTCTCTCAGCCGTGATGGCGAATATTCCTTCAGATTGAAATTCTACCGGACGGATCGAGCTCGGAATGAAATCTGAAACTCAAAGGGGAGTCCATGGTGGTTTGGAGAAGAATGAGGCATGACGAAGAAGGAAGGAGAGAGGAAATGAAGACCAAGTCAAATCTAAGTTTTGCACTTTGGTCCCTGAATTCTCCAAAAATTCAATTCAATCCCTTATTTAATATCAATTAAATCATCAAATTTCTTAATCTCCGATTATCAATATTAATCTCCTAAAATCTCGGTTAGGATAATTTGTGGCGTTACATGATGCAAGGGGGAAGGCAAGTGGAGTATTTTAGTGAGAAGCTTAGTGGGGCGTCTTTGAATTATCCTACCTACGACAAGGAGTTTTATGAATTGGTGAGGGTACTCGAGACATGGTAACACTACTTGAGGCCAAAGGAGTTCGTGATTCATATGGATCATGAATCTTTGAAGCATCTCAAAGGATAACAAAAGTTGAATAAGATACATGCCAAATGGGTAGCGTTCGTAGAGACTTTTCCCTACATTATCAAGTATAATAAAGGTAAGGAAAATATTGTAGCGGATGCGTTGTCATGGAGGTACGTGCTCTTGTCTACTTTAGATTCTAAATTCTAGGTTTTGAGAATGTGAAAGAATTATATTCTAGTGATGTTGATTTTGGTGAGATATATGAGACGTGTATGCGTGGCCTAAAGGATAAAGTTTTCATGCATGATGGATATTTGTCTAAGGAAGATAAGTTATGCATTCCTAAAAATTCCATTATAGAATTGCTTGTTAGGGAATCTCATGCTAGTGGTTTAATGGGGTACTTTGGCGTGGCTAAAACATATCAAAATTTGCATGAACACTTTTATTGGCCACATGTGAAGCATGATGTTGAGAAATTGTGTGCGATGTTAGTGACTTGTAGGAAAGCTAATTCTAGACAACAAACACATGAATTGTATACTCCACTTCCTGTTCCTAGTGAACCGTGGGTAGATATTTCTATGGATTTTGATCTAGGACTGCCGAGGTCTAAGAAGGGGCGGGATACTATTATTGTTTTGGTTGATAGTTTTTTAAAAATGACACATTTTATTGCTTGTCAAAAATCATATGATGCTTCACATGTTGCAGATTTGTTCTTTAGTAAAATTGTTAGATTTCATGGCATTCCTAATAGTATTGTTTCTGATAGGGATACTCTATTTTTAAGTTACTTTTGGAAAACATTGTGGTGTAAACATGGAACTAAGTTATTATTTTCTACTAGTTATCATCCTCAAACTGACGGACAAACTAAGGTAGTGAATAGAACTTTAGGAACTTTGTTGCGTACTATAATTAAAAAGAACTTGAAATATTGGGAAGAATGTTTGTCATTCATTGAGTTTTCTTATAATCGTACTGTGCATTATACTACGAGTTATTCGCCATTTGAGATTGTTTACAGATTTAACACATTGACTCCATTAGATTTGATGTCTCTACCTATGAGTGAAATATTCGCAATTTGAGATTGTTTACGGATTTAACCTATTGACTCCATTAGATTTGATGTCTCTACCTATGAGTGAAAGGGTTAACATGGATGGTAAGAAGAAAGCAGAATTTGTTAAGATCTTGCATGAGAAGGTGCGTGAGAACATCGAGAGGAAGAATTTGCAGTATATCAAGCAAGCAAACAAAGGGAGAAAGAAGGTTTTATTTGAGGCCAGTGATTGAGTATGGTTACACTTGCTAAAAGAGCGTTTCTCAGAGAAGATACGTTCAAAGTTGTTTCCTAGGGGTGATGGATCATTTCAAGTCCTTGAGCAAATCAACGATAATGCCTACAAACTAGATCTGTCATGTGAATATAATGTGAGTATATACTGATTTTAATGTGTCAGACTTGTATTTGTTTGATGTAGGTGATGATTGAGATTTGAGGACAAATCCTTTTCAAGAAAGGGAGGATGATGCGATCATGGATGACTCGCGTGTTGATCAAGTTGCTAAGGATCCATTAGTGATGCCGCGAGGACCAATGACAAGAGGGTGTAGTAAGAAGTTCAAGGATGCGCTTTAATGTTTGATGATAGATTATCAAGAAGGCGTTTGAATATTTGAAGATCAAGTTGGAGGATATTAAAATATCTTTGAAGTCCAAAAAGATCAAGAAAGTGAAGAAAACATCGAAGAAAATACGAGAAAAAGAAGCTCATGTTCCAAGGTACTGCGCGCCCGCGCTACATGTGGAATTTGATGGATCGTAATGCGTAGCTAGAGCGCGCCCGCGCTACCTTCTCTTACACACACATTAACATGTTTGTGTGTGTGCGATATTTTCGATATTTTGATATTATTTTTCCTATTTTGAGTGTTCTAAGTCTATTAGAAAACTTTTTGTGATACATTTTTTTATATCTTTTGCATTATCTTTTATTTTGAAGTGTAAACTATAAATACATTATTCTTATTCATTAATAATAATTAAGATTCAATTTTAACTCAAATTATTGATATTCTGTCTATAATTTTATTCAAAGCTTTGCTTTGGTTTTCAAATCAAACTTCTAAAAGTTTAATTACTTTGAAGTGTTTGTCAGTTGTTCTTCATGTATATTATCAAACACAAGTTGTTTGAAGGTCTCTTTGAATCACAATTGTTTCGTGATTAATTATTACTAGTTGTTTATCAATTAGGGGTGATTGTAAAATTTACAGTTTATTGTGTTTTAATGTGTTTTTACTTGTTTCAAAGATCGAAACAGTATTTTGATTCTTTGATTATTGAATTGAGGGCACGATCACATCAATTATCGTGTTTGTTATTCGAATTCACAAGAAATCATATAAAATGAAGTCCTTGATTTGTCCAATTGGAAAATCTATAATTAAAATTACCTTTAATCATACAAATTAGGTATGGGTCACTACAAAAATCCTGCTCACCGTGGATGTATAAATCGCATAGATAAAGTAGCTTTCCCCATCCACCTTTAAAGCTCGACAAGCCCTCAGAGCTGATACCATAGAAAAACCAACTACCTCCCTCAACCAGAAGAAACTGAACAAACTTTTAATAAAAATCCACAGTATCTCATACAGTTCTCGAAACGTTGTACGGAATTCAGTTGGGCAAGGAGTGCAATTATTGGGATGGAGAATGCAGAGTGCAATAATTGTCCCTGCTGGTAGAGCGATTGAACCATGACTTTTGGGCTACGGTGCGATTTAAAAGATTTTAGTTGCACCATTACCATTAGCTATAGCTATTTGTGAGACCTCGTTTCTAAACCACTATTCTTGAAGTAAACAATAATTAAGCATACAAGAAACCAAGAATCGAAGCGATCACAATATTTTTTTTTAGTTTTTTTTAAATGGAAAACGACCGCGCGCCCGCGCCCTCGCCTCGCCAAAACCAGCGCGCCCGCGCCCTTACCTCGCCAAAAGGCCGCGCGCCCGCGCCAATATCTTCGCGCCCGCGCCGTACTCTCGCCCAGAAATCCAAGGCACCGAAAATAAATCCAACCAAACCTAAACACTTGCATTTAAAGTATCTGACAAGCCAATAACAATACAAGAAAAGTTTAGGGAAGAAAACATCCGATTCGGTAGTACCTACATCGATTCTTTCTTACAATAAAAAACGAGAAGTTCGAATGACAAAACATGTTCGCAAAACATAAACTAGATTGACATGCTGATTCGACTTCTAAACGAGTCTCACTTCTATCTCTTGCTCTTGAAGTTAACCAGGTCTACTCTGACTCGGTCCTGCCCCACCTGTTGCCAAGTACGCATACAAACAAAGACAACAGCCGGATAATCCGGTGAGAATACAATCCCCAGTAAAAGAGACAAACATGCATATCAAATAATATATCAAAACATGATACATATATACAAGACAAGCAATTCCAAAAATCATCTCAAAACTTAATTCAATTGCATAATGCAATGCATGTCTTTAAATGTGGGATTATCATGTCCGGATAATCAAGAAATTGTTGCTTTTGCTTTTGGGGATCCCGAGGATGAGATCACGTAAACAACTCACCGACTCTCCCGATCGAGGTGGTGCTACGTATCTCCATCCTCTAGACTTTGGTGCGACTATAAGGAGTATGCTAGCACTAGGTGAAACGGCTACACCCAGGCCACTCACAATATAGCCCTAAAAACGTCTAATATAAAAAGGCCCGTCCTGCCCGATAAAATCAAGGATTCTTAGCTCAAGATGAATGCATTGCAAACATAACTCAATCAACTAAATTCGAGTAAAATCAAATAACATGCAAGTATGTGATTCCTCGGAACACTCGAATCAAGTCGGATTCGAGTCACACGTTCCATTCTAGTCTAATTCATCTTATACCTCTTTCAAACGTCGATGCTCCAACCTGGAAACAAAAACAATTCCTCAATCAAGATTCAATCAAACTTCCTCAAGCGATAATAAGAAATCGATACTATACCGGCTACAATCTTCAAAGCGATACAACTCTTGAAATCTCGCAACTCAACGGCCTTCAAACGAATCTGTCAAAAGAAGTAATAAAGGCTCGAGATCAAAATACAACTCAATCGAAGACTTGGCTCAAACACTACAAACCGATTGATAATAAAAAAACTCAAACCGGCGGCATAATGGTTGTATTATGATCAAACCGGAAACGCAGACAGCAAAATATCAATCCAAACAACTCTTATCAATCAACATTCAACCATAACAATCCAATTCCAACAAATCATAAAAACTCAACATTTCGAAAATCCCTTCAAAAATCATAACAAATCCGAACAACGCTCTATTTCGAAACCGACAGATAATAAACGATCAGAACTCTGCCAAGAACAACATACTAGGAACTCAATCAATTCTAACGACATCCCAAAAATGAAACGTATCTGATCAGAGAAATACTTACGGTAGAATGAAGCTCTCGCAGCCGTGATCACTAATCTGCCTTCAGAAATAAATTCCAACGGACGGATCGAGCTCGGGGAGAAATCTGGAAGCTTGAACTCACGTTGGGGATTCTTCAATGGGGGAGGAGGCGTGTAGGGAAGAAGGTGAAGTGAAGAGGAAGGCCAACACTTGCTTAAATATCTATTTAAGTCCAAAATTGCATTTTAATCCCTGAAAATTTCGAAATTTGAAAAAAGGACCCTGATCAAAATCAAGTCGGCTCTTGAACTCTGGAATCTCCGATTATCTCAAATAAAGTCAATTAAGATAAAATCGGGGCATTACAATTCTCCCCCTCTTAGAAAAGATTCCGTCCTCGAAATCAAACACGGTTCTAACTCGAACTGTGTCTCTCAATTACTCCTTCAAGTCCGCCAATCAAAAGTCGACTCATTCTTGTTAGCATAATCCTCATCTGCTCAGTCACAATCCAATCGTCTCTGGTTCCAACTCAAAACATGCATCTTAGTTCGACTCGTCTGGTCTGGCTGTCCGTCGTTCTGAGGATATCGAACTGAAAGAGTTGAAATCAGACAACAAATATCATCAAAGTCCTTGCCAAAAGAACGAGTGCATCGAGGATCTTTGACTAAACTGACAGACTTCGGCAAAAAGATGACATCTGACGACCTCTGACAAGATATCAATCCTCTAGTCTTGACTGAAAGTCATTCTATACAGAAAATGGTAGCCGATTCCAACAATCGGTCAATCAAAGTTAGATAGTAGATAAAATAAGAACAGCTCAAAACATCAGTTGCTACATACAATTCCTCAGATAAAGATTCGCAGTCAGAAATCTCAAACAATCTAATCCTCTTTTCTGCCTCCAAATCAGCTCCAACTGTGAAAACAATTACTCCAACTCTCAAATCATAGAAAAGAACACGGAAATCTCTTCATAAGAAAAATAGATAACAGATCCCCAAATCAATAAGATCGCTGCGAGCTCGAAGTCTAGATTCAGACATTGATTCTCGAGCGTCTTCAGTTGTCTCGATGTCCAGACTATAGCGCGATTCCTCTGAATACGAATACATCCCAAAATCTCGATAAGAAGAGAGCGCTAATCGGCACAAATTCCATCATTAACTCAAACAATCAAAGAAGACCATTCAATCCAAAAGAATTCCGACATTGAAGAATAACAAGCTGCTTGGTACTAATATCTGCTATACGATTCTCAAAAACTTTGAAAGATCAGCACAATTCTCATTCCAAAAGATAAGAAATCAACGATAAAAATTCCTAGTCTCAACTAATTCTTCTGAAAGATCCGGTTAATAGAAAGATTAACGACACTACTGGAGTATTCGTCAATTCGAACGATTCAACAAAAGTTTAGAGGCACGATAAACGTTAAACAAATTCTTGAATAAGAAGGCAATTAACTCGCCAGTATCTAACAGTCCAGTAAGAATAGAAAACCAAAATCAAACGTTACCTGATCTGTCATTATCGGGTGCAGCCTGAGTCCGCGGGTCCTCAGACAGAGCAAAGACTCGTGCCTGCTGTCTGGGAGGTTGGCTTGCATACTGATTAACTTCCTGTCTATTCTGCTGCTGAGGTTGAAAAGAGTGGACAGTAGGAGCTTGTTGCTGAGGCTGAGCTGTCTGTCTCGAAAAACTTCCACTCTGAGCTTGCTCAAGGACACACTGAGGACACGCTCTGGAAAAGTTCCCCTCCTGGTTACAGATATAGCAGCTTCCAAAAATACCTCTACACTGATCACTGGAGTGACGACCTCCGCAGTTGGCACAAGACATGCCTGACTGACCCGAATTCTGTCCCAATCCATGCTGCCTCGAGTCACTAGAGCTCGAAGAACTGGTTCCGTGCTTCTTAAACTGCTTCCCCTTCGGGAGATAGTAATCCTTCCTATTACCTCCACTGCTACCACCCTCAGAACTCGGTGGTTGGTTCTGAAACTGAAAGGATTGATTCTGGTAATGGAACGGTTGGTTCTGATATTGAGAAGATTGTGCCTGAAACTGTCCTTGCTGCTGCTGAGGCACAAATTGATTTCCTCTCTGTCTCCAAAAACCTGCTTCAGCTTCTTTTGCGTGATTCATGGCATCCGCAAAATTATCTGGCCTATCAGTGTTTACCAATGTGAAGATATCCGGGTTCAAACCATTAATGAACTGATCAGCTTTTGCTTCTTTGTTGTTGGAAATGTGCGGTGCAAATCTCAGCAAACTATCAAACTTGGCCACATACTCCTCAATATTCAAATTTCCTTGTCTTAGATTTGCAAATTCGGCTCCCTTGTCCTTTCAGTACGAAACTGGGAAAAACAGTTTATAAATCTCAGACTTAAACAGATTCCAGTTAATAGTTGTACCTCGGTTCTCCAAGGACCTCTTCGTCGTGATCCTCAAGTTCTTAGCCACACCACAAAGCTGATGAATGACTAACCTAGTTCGGCGGTCGTCGGAGTAATCAAGGGAATCGAACAACTGATCAATGTCATCCAACCAGCTCTCACTGTCAACTGGATTCTCTGTATCCAACAACAACGGTGGATTAAATGACTGGAACCTCTTCAACAAAATTTCCATCGGCATCGCCGTAGCATCCATCTTAACAGTTTTGGTACTAGCTTGCTCATTCGGTGGAGTAACTGGCGGTGGGTTCATGTTAATAACTCGTCGAGGACCCATATGATAATCAAAGGTTAGGACACAAGATATCTCAATCGCTTCAATTCGATGTCCTTGCAATCTCTCAAAATTCCGGATACAGGTGAATTACAGTTCATATCTCAAATAATTATTTCTTTATAAATTAAATCACATAGTCATGTAATTCAAATAATTCTCAATTAATAAAGCATGCTCGCATGGTATTTAAATAACTCAATCACATGCGAGAATTCAATTCATGCGGACTCGATCTACCCCGCTCACTTCTGAATTCAGTCCAAGAATCTTATCTCTCTGATACCACCTAATGTGAGACCTCGTTTCTAAACCACTATTCTCGGAGTAAACAACAATTAAACATACAAGAAACCAAGAATCGAAGCGATCACAAAATTTTATTTTATTTTTTTTAAAGGAAAACGACCGCGCGCCCGCGCCGAAGCTAGCACGCCCGCGCCCTCACCTCGCCAAAACCAGCGCGCCCGCGCCCTTACCTTGCCAAAAGGCCGCGCGCCCGCGCCGTCCTCTCGCCCAGAAATCCAAGGCACCGAAAATAAATCCAACCAAACCTAAACACTTGCATTTAAAGTATCTGACAAGCCAATAACAATACAAGAAAAGTTTAGGGAAGAAAACATCCGATTTCGTAGTACCTACATCGATTCTTGCTTACAATACAAAACGAGAAGTTCGTATGACAAAACATGTTCGCAAAACATAAACTAGATTGACATGCTGATTCGAATTCTAAACGAGTCTCACTTCAATCTCTTGCTCTTGACGTTAACCAGGTCTACTCTGACTCGGTCCTGCCCCACCTGTTGCCAAGTACACATACAAACAAAGACAACAGCCGGATAATCCGGTGAGAATACAATCACCAGTAAAAGAGACAAACATGCATATCAAATAATATATCAAAACATGATACATATATACAAGACAAGCAATTCCAAAAATCATCTCAAAACTTAATTCAATTGCATAATGCAATGCATGTCTTTAAATGTGGGATTATCAAGTCCGGATAATCAAGAAATTGCTGCTTTTGCTTTTGGGGATCCCGAGGATGAGATCATGTAAACAACTCACCGACTCTCTCGATCGAGGTGGTGCTACGTATCTCCATACTCTTGACTTTGGTGCGACTATAAGGAGTATGCTAGCACTATGTGAAACGGCTACACCCTGGACACTCACAATATAGCCCCCAAAACGTCTAACATAAAAAGGGTCGTCCTGCCCGATAAAATCAAGGATTCTTAGCTCAAGATGAATGCAATGCAAACATAACTCAATCAACTAAATTCGAGTAAAAGCAAATGTTTTAACCCGCATTTCTGATTAGTGATTAAATGAGTAATTAATCATGTGATCATGTTTAGGTTAAGTAGAACGTGATTAAGTAAGTTCATGTTGGGATAACGGTCTTCAGAAATGGATTCAGAGCACTCGAATTAGTTGAATTGGTTCAGCAGGATCGGACGGTCCGAAGAGGAAGTTCGGACGATCCGAAGCGGATCGGAAGCTCCGTGCCAGGATCGGAGGCTCCGATCGAGATCGGAAGCTCCATCTGCAAGATCGGAAGCTCCGATCTGGACCAGGGCACACATCATCGCTTATGTCAGCAAGGTGACATCATGGCTGGCGTAATATTGAGCGATCGGATGCTCCGAATGTAGTGACCCTTACCCGGATCACCTACTAAACAGAACTTAGGCATGCAATTAACTTAATTAAACAGATATCAGAATAAAACTGCGGAATCCATAAACAATATACAACCCCAATTAAAGGAATCTGTAATTTATCCAATATTATACAACCAAATCGAATAGCTGTATAACCCCAAACAACAGTAATAAAACCTAAGCGAAGCTCCAGCCGGCCAACCGCTGACTAGCCCCTCCTGGATCCACCCTCCTCGTCCAATCGCAAACCTTCCCCATGGAATAGGGTGTCCAGAAAATACAGAGTACGAGACGTGAGCATAAAACGCTCAGTGCGAGAGTATGAGTATACATGCATGCAAAGTGAACTCCCTATAGACTCGATGTCAAGGATCAGATAACAGAGACAGACCGAGCCCTGGTATGTAGCACGCTGTGCCGTCACTTCAGGAGGTGGCTCCCATACCGAGATAACCGTGGATACGCCGGACCCAAATCGATGGAAGTCCATCCACTAACAGGATAGGGTACAACCCTACTAACAGACATCTCGAAAGAGATACAGCAAGATGCAAATGAATGCATCATAATATCATAGCATATAAATCATGCAGTCACATAATACATGCATACTCAGTCAGGATATCTCGAACAGTACTTTCGTACCTCAATACAGTGCAAGCTCTACCAACTCTAGGTCCACGCCTATAGTCTGCTCTACACTGCCAAATGATACTACGATCATTAAAGTGCTCTAAAAGCCTTAACTAAGCTATTGCATACTCCTAAATATTTATAGGAAGCAAAAGCTATACCTTCGTCCGTCGTTAGCCCTTTGATGTCGATGCCTCCAGAACTTGGGCACAACTCCGCTACGACTACCGAACGCCTCGCCGACCTCTGGACCAAGCCTAAGAAGACTAGAACAGCTCCAAAAGGACTAGAAAGGAAATGAGAACTCGGAATTGGAAAATGAAAGTGAAGCCTCGGCCTTCTATTTATAGACAACGATCAGAGCTTCCCATCCTTGATCGGAACGTCCGAACCCCGATCGGAACGTCCGATCTTGCCATCGGAGCTTTCGAAGATCCTGATCTGCCACGTGTCAAAATATCACTTGTTGACTCCGGATAGGGGTGATCGGAGCTTCCGGTCCTGATCGGAGCTTCCGATCTTGCCACACGTCATGCCTGACGTAATACCGATCAGAGCTTCCGATCCTGTTCGGAGCTTCCGATCCTGATCGGAGCTTCCGATCTCACCTTCGGAGCTTCCGAACTCTATCCAAGTAATTATGATTAATTCATTTAATTACTCAATTAGGGTACGGGCTACTACATTCTCCCCTACTTAAGATATTTCGTCCTCGAAATCAGATTTTAAGTACCGAATGCAAATACAGAAATCAGAAACATTCTTTATTCAAATCAAACGTTTACAGAGTTTGCAACTGGATACAACTCAAAGAATGAAATCAAAACAACTCAGGATGGTCTTTACGCATCCTGTCCTCAAGCTCCCAAGTGGTTTCCTCAGTGCCTCGGCGCTGCCACTGAACTAAAACCAAAGGAATGACTTTGTTTCGTAAAACCTTATCCTTATAATCCAGGATACGAAGAGGTTTCTCAACATAAGTCAAATCCTTGTCTACCTGAACCTCAGACCACTGCAGAATATGAGATTCATCCGCAACATACCGTCGCAACAGAGATACGTGGAAATTGTCGTGAATACTGGATAGATGCGGTGGCAAAGCTAGTCGATAAGCCAAATCGCCAATGCTCTCCAAGATCTCAAACAGACCGATAAATCTGGGAGACAACTTGCCCTTAAGGCCAAATCTGAGAATCTTGCGGAAAGGTGACACTCTCAGAAACACTTTCTCCCCGACCTCGAACTGCAAGGGCCTACGCTTGATATTAGCATAGCTGGCCTGACGATCCTGTGCAGTCTTAATCCGTTTCTTGATCTGATCAACAATGTCTATCGCCTGCTGGATAAACTCCGGTACCTCAGCCTGTCTCTCCCCCACTTCTTCCCAGAAGAGTGGAGTACGACAACGTCGCCCATACAACGCCTCAAAAGGTGCCATCCCAATACTAGTGTGATAGCTGTTGTTGTAAGCGAACTCGATCAACGGCAAATGATCCTGCCAGGCTGAACCAAAATCCAAGACGCACGCTCTAAGCATATCCTCTAACGTACGGATAGTGCGCTCTGACTGACCATCAGTCTCCGGATGATAGGCTGTACTCAAACTGAGAGTAGTACCCATCGCACGCTGAACACTCCCCCAGAATCTAGAAGTAAACCTGGGGTCCCGATCGCTGACAATGCTCACAGGCACTCCATGAAGTCGGACGATCTCCTGAATGTACATCCGTGCCATGCGATCCACAGAGTACTCTCGGCTATAGGCAATGAAATGCGCTGACTTGGTGAGTCGGTCCACCACAACCTAGATAGCATCACAGTTCCTCGGGGATACCGGCAAATGGGTCACAAAGTCCATTGTGATAAACTCCCATTTCCATTCAGGAATAGGCAGACTGTGAAGCAAACCTCCAGGTCGTTGGTGCTCTGCCTTAACCTGTTGACACACCAAACATCTCGAAACAAACTGATAGACACTGCGTTTCATTCCCTTCCACCAGAAACGAGTACGTAGATCCTTGTACATCTTGTTGCTCCCAGGATGAATACTCAACTTAGTGCGATGTGCCTGAGATAAAATCTCCTCTCGCAACTCTTCATCCTGTGGAATCACAAGCCTACCAGACAAACACAGAAAGCCATCTGACTGATAATGAAATCCAGACGAGATACCCTCGTTAGCTAGACGAGCTAAACGCTGGGTCTTCGAATCAGACATCTGAGCATCTCGGATCCGCGAATACAAAGATGGCTCAGATAATATCGCAAACATCTGGATACTATGCATACATTTCTTATGTTTGAAGGTATAACCTGAAGTACAACAGTCACTAATCGCACTAGACATCGAACAAGTCTGAAGTGCGGATAGTCGCACCTTGCGACTCAAAGCATCAACGGTGAGATTAGCAGCTCCCGGATGGTACTTAATCTCGCAATCATAGTCCTTAAGCAAATCCATCCAACATCTCTGCCTCATGTTCAATTCTGCCTGAGTGAACAAATACTTGAGACTCTTATGGTCGGTGAAGATCTCAAATTTCTCGCCATACAGATAATGACGCCAGATCTTCAAAGCGAATACAATGGCTGCCAATTCCAAATCATGGACTGGGTAGTTGTCTGTAAGAGTGGGTGCCCAGTGAGCCAACTGTGTGGCTATGGGCTTTGATGACTCTTTGTATAAACAATCTTTTGTTTAATATTATTTACACTTTTATTAATGGCAATGACTTTATATTACTTCATATTGTTATATTGTGATATACTATTGTTGTTTTGATAAAGACCTTGAATATACTATAGTGTATGTAAGATGTGGTAGAACATGGGGATGTCTATCATGAAATACATCTTATAGTCACTGTATATTCTAAAACCGTTCCTAGTCGATTGAGCCGTCCGATAATAAGGATAAGGATCGCTCGAGTTTGAGACTAGCATTTGCGATGCGGAGTACCACGTTTCATTGGTAGGGAACATGGAGATGTTCGAAGCATGCAAATGGATATTCATAGGATGAATAATCGAACTACCCTATCCGGACTTTCCAAGTGGTTATCACTTATCGAGTGGATAAAGTCCGCGGTTTTGGTTGTACACCATTAGTCCTTACGACTTGAAACATCATGGAGACTCTATATGCTAGTGCTGTGCTTTGACTCGTTTACCGACTCTATGGGGGTCATCAGGTGTCGAGATTGGGTACAGTTACGACACATATAGGAGTCAATGCATTGTTGTCAAGGATTCACCACATACTTGCGAGTGTGGATATCCTATGCGATCTGAGGAGATATTAGTGTGACAAATCTCTGGCCAGAGTACTTGATGTGATTTAAGAAATGGTTTCTTAGTAGCACATGCGATGTCACTAATTTGATCTTCAAGATGTATTGCATAGTTATCGAATCTTGAGCGACTCTCGATATATCAATGGTTGTTGATTCGATCGGGATATTTGGATGAAGGGACCGTACTGTACGTTAACCAAAATCTACTGGTTCTTGTAGGCACTATCAGTGATACCTAGGGAATCACGGGGCGATGTTGCTAGGCGCTTTACCATGATTCGTTGGGCAAGTCGGAAAGTGTTGTTCCGAGTCACAAGGAGTTGTGAGCCCACGGCTAGCTGTATCCCTGAACCATTGAGGGTCACACAGTGTAATGGAGTTTTAATCCCCGTTGAGAT
The DNA here is from genome assembly GCF_033568475.1 of Henckelia pumila. Lineage (NCBI taxonomy): Eukaryota > Viridiplantae > Streptophyta > Magnoliopsida > Lamiales > Gesneriaceae > Henckelia > Henckelia pumila. The sequence continues at coordinate 115,112 of NW_027331863.1, read as the reverse complement.
AGTTAAATTTAAAGAGTTAAATTTAATGAACTAAGGAGTTGGACTTCTTAAATAAGAGTAAGGGAGTAGGATTTCCTAAAATGACATAGGGATGGACATTTTAGGAAACCACTGAATTCGGATTCAGGAAAATTTATTTTGACTTTAAAATGTGCAGAAATGGTTTCTGTGCACATTGGTAAAATCGGTTTATCAATTGGAGTCACGATGAATTTTATATTAATTTCTGAACGAGCGGGCTTTGCTTGTCGGGCCTCAACTTATGACTAATGGGCCCTAAGGTGTTAGTGGCCTGCATTATAAATAAGTTATTTCAGTACAGAAATTAAACATAACAGGTCATTATTGAGAGACAGAAAAATCGAAAAAAAAAAACCTAGCCCCTTTTTCTCTCATTCGGCCGACCCCTTCCCTCTGCCCGAGAAATTCCGGTCTGTGATTTTTGAATTGCAGTCAGGAATAACGAATCAGATTCGTTTAATCTCTTCGCAGAAAACTTCTGATAGATTTTCTAGTGCAATCTATCAGAGGGATTAAACCTCCGTTCGTGGACCTGATTGAAGGAGTTCATCAGTTCCTGGGAGATACAAGAAGCGCAGAGAAATCTGTGTGGTGTCCAATAATCTCGCTTCGAGATTGAAGGTAAAATTTAATTAATTGTTATTTGAATTTTACACACACAATAATTTAATCGTTGAATGGTTGATACCCACACCATGGAATTGTTCCATGATAAAATTTTAAACTTCCGCTGCACCGGGTATCAATCGTGATTGATCTGACCGCCAGTTTTTTTTCAACAGTGGTATCAGAGCCAGGTTGCTCAGATCAAACGATTAAATTAATCGATTGTACAAAATTTTTGAATCTCGGTTTTTGGAAAACAAAATAAATATTTTTAAATAAAAATTTTTTTTTTCCGGGGCAAAACCCGGGCAGCGATTGGATCGCTGCCTGGTGGGGCAGCAATTGTTGCTGCCCCGGGCGGCGCACGGCGCCGCCCAAAGGGGGCGCATGGCGCCGCCCAGCGGCGGCACCAGGCGCCGCCAGGGCAGCAATTGTTGCTGCCCCCGGCCCGCGCCCCGGGTGCGGGCCGGCCCGGGAGTGTCCCGGGCGGCCCGCGGGAAAAATTATTATTTTTATTAAAAATTAGTTTTAATATGTTAAAATTTTATTTTTGGTCCGATCAAAAATTTGTTTTGATTGGTTCACGAGATTTCGGATCGAATTGTTCGAGTCCGTAAATTTTAAAATTGATTTTGGATAAATTTGAATTTTTGGAAAATTTTAATATTTTATCCGTAAATTGAATTTTGAAATCAATTATTTTGGTACAATTGATGATAAGATATGATCTTATGATATATTGAGTAAAATATGATTTTATTTGTAAAATTGGATTTTATAGATAAAATATGATTTTATTTGATATAGAGATAAAATATGATTTTATATGTGAAATGAGATTTTTATATATAAAATATGATTTTATCTTGTTTAAATTTGAATTGCCACTGCATGTTATCCAATAAATTAATTTTGAATTAAATGTTATTGGATAAGGATGATCGATTGCCATGACCAATTTTGTAGGTGTATGTTAGGAATTTACATTTTGTTTTTATTGTTGTTGGTTTTATTAATGGGCCTGGTTTATGGCCCGATATGAATGTCATATGTAATAAAAGTGGGCTTGGTTTATAGCCCGTTCCCACCCCTAAAAATGTATCCCCTACTTGTCATTGTTATTTATTGTAAATGCATTAGATTTAGTGGGAGATCAAGATTTGAAGATGGTGGGCCCAGCAGACAATAAAGACTGAAGAAATGTAAATTGGAAGCACATGTAATAGGATTGCATTGCATACTGCATATTACCTAGGATTGGACTAAGACCCGTGATTGGCAACCACGGGTCAATTAGAAATGGAATCGATCATCCTATATAATATTTGATATTATGATTGTATGCATGTTTAGACATAAATTGCGTGAATCCGGCAAGCATGCAATAAAATGAATATGATGAGACAAATATTTTTATAATTAAAAATCCCTCATTTTAAATATGATTTAAAATTTATATCAAGATAAATAAAGGAAATTTAAATTTGTTTAAATGTTCCCACCTTCCATCAACGGTCAATGTATGTGATGCTACCCGCGGATACGGTCCGGCTCATATTATTGGGGGGGCCCGTCCGTCGGAAAGCTGTACATTGGATCGACAAATGTTGTAAGTTGGGTGGAACTCCCATGGGATCGGCTCATATTATTGGGGATCCACATGGCGACCGTCCATCACAACTTAATATTGATGGGTCATCTTGACATGTCACTTTAAACGGCGTCATATTATTGGGCCCTTATTGGACATGAGGTAAACACATGGGGGTTGCTTTGGAAGCAATTGGGCTCTACCTTTTGAGAATTATGGTTGGCTGATATTATTCGGGACCATAAGTTTGTCAATTGGACTCCATGTTCTCACTAAGGAAAAAGTTTCCCGTTTTCACTAGAGGGTGGTGAAATCGTTAAAATAGTGGGAGTGAGATTCATAAAATTAAATTCGCCTATTTTATGTCTTAGTAAATTGTTAAACAATCATTGATATATGTCTGTTTTTCTTTTCAGTATTTCATACAATGAATTCGCGAAATCCATTATTCTCGATCCTCGAACAAAACAAATTGACTGGCGCCAACTATACGGAATGGTTCCGGAAGTTGAAGATTGTCTTAACTTCGGAGAAAATGCTCTACGTGTTAGAGAAAGCACCTCCGAAGGAAGCACCAGCTGACATAAGTCCGGAGGAATTGGCCAAACTTGATGCATGGTGTGACCATGACATCAAGACCAAATGCTATATGCAAGCCTCGATGTCTGATGAACTCCAGAGGCGATTTGAGGACACGGTGAATGCTGCTGACATTCATGCGCAACTCAAGGAACTTTTTGGGGCTCAGTCGAGGGCTGAAAGGTTCGCTACTGTTAAGGAGTTGATGACGTGCCGCATGCGTGAAGGGACTTCGGTCCGTGATCATGGGGTACGAGTGATTTGGCTCATACAGAAGTTGGCGACCCTAGATTTGGTGTTGGAGCATGAACTCAATGTGGATTTATTGCTTCTGTCTCTTCCTTCTTCATTTGATGGATTTGTGATAAATTTTAATATGAACAAGATAGAGGCCACCCTTGAAGAGATGGTCAATATGCTCGTTACATATGAATCCACACTTAAGAAGGATAAGCCAGCTTTCTTGGTGGGCTCCTCATCTTCTGCGAAGAAGGGGCCAAGTATGAAGGGCAAGAAACGTTCTACCCCACCCAAGAAAGTCGAGCCCGAGAAGAAGCAAAAGACAAAGGCTTCAAACAATGGAAAATCCAAGGATGTTTGCCATTACTGCAAGAAGCCGGGTCATTGGAAGCGCAACTGCAAGGAATATCTTGAGCAGTTGGGAACTGCAAAGGGTATGTTCTATATTGAAATAAACATGTCACTTAATACAACTTCTTGGGTATTGGATACCGGATGTGGATCTCACATTTGCAATGATTTGCAGGTGATGACAAGAAGTCGCAGGCTTAGAATGGGTGAGACCCAGCTGAGGCTCGGGAATGGTTCCAGAGTTGAAGCTACGGCCATTGGAGATGTTTGTTTGACTTTGCAGAACGGTTTTAAATTATTGTTAAGAGATGTTTTATTTGTGCCAGATTTAATTAAAAACATTATTTCTATTTCTATGCTTGATAGAGATGGTTATTCTTGCAATTTTGTGAATGGGATTTGCAATATTTACAAGAATGAATGTTTAATTGGATATGGACAACTTGAAAACGATCTATACAACTTAAAACTAAAAGACGTTCCAGTGAATTATGTTGATAAACCGGCGACAACAAACAAAAGGAAAATCGATAGTCAAAACCCGGCAAACCTTTGGCATGCTAGGCTAGGTCATATTTCCTCAAGGAGGATGAACAAGCTAGTGGGAGAGGGCATGTTTGATATGTCTGATATTAACTCTCTACCTACTTGTGAATCTTGTCTAAAAGGAAAAATGACTAAATCTCCTTTTAAGGGGAAACCTGAGCGTAGTCAGAATCTGTTGGATTTGATCCATACAGATGTTTGTGGTCCATTTAGAGTAGGGACTCAACATGGCCACACCTACTTCATTACCTTTACTGATGATTATTCAAGGTATGGGTATTTATATTTAATGAAATATAAGTCTGAAGCATTTGAAAAGTTCAAAGAATTCAGGGCTGAAGTAGAAAACAAGCTAGGTAAAAGTATTAAAGCACTTCGATCGGATCGAGGTGGAGAATACTTGAGTACCGAGTTTTTGGACTATCTGAAAGAGAATGGGATTCTCTCTCAGTGGACTCCTCCTATGACACCACAGCTTAATGGTGTATCGGAGCGTCGTAATCGAACTTTGTTGGACATGGTTCGATCTATGATGAGCTTCACTGAGCTTCCACCTTCGTTTTGGGGATATGCGCTTGAAACGGCGGTATTGTTGTTGAACAACGTCCACACTAAAGCAGTGGACAAAACACCATACGAGTTATGGAATGGCAAAGCTCCTAAGTATTCGTACTTGAGGATTTGGGGATGTCCTGCTTACGTGAAGCGGACAGTGGGAGATAAGTTGGATAGTCGATCCAGCTTATGTTATTTTGTAGGGTATCCGAAGAATTCAATCGGATATTATTTCTATTATCCTGCTGAAACAAAGGTGTTTGTTTCTAGGAATGCCACCTTCTTGGAGAAGGAGTTCTTATTGGATAAGAAAGGAGAGATGATGGAACTCGAAGAAGTTCGAGAAGAACCCGAAATACAAAATAACGATCCTACACCTCAGGAACCATTGCTGGACACGCCTGCACCTAGAAGATCCGAAAGGACTTCTAGACCTCCAGTTCGATATGGTCTTCTTCTTGAAGGGGATCAAGATGAACCCGACATTGGATGTGATCCAAGAAACTTCAAGGAAGCAATTTCTGATGCGGATTCGAATTTATGGCTTGAAGCTATGCAGTCAGAATTGGATTCGATGCATACAAACCAAGTTTGGTCTTTAGTAGATCCTCCCGATGGAATTGTTCCAATAGGGTGTAAATGGATCTACAAGAGAAAGCTTGGGCCTGATGGTAAGGTATTGACCTACAAGGCGCGATTGGTGGCGAAAGGTTATACTCAAAGGCAAGGAGTTGACTATGATGAAACCTTTTCACCAGTTGCAATGTTCAAGTCCATAAGAATCCTGATTGCCATAGCTGCATGGTATGACTATGAGATATGGCAAATGGATGTGAAGACTGCTTTTCTTAATGGAGACATTAAGGAAGAAATCTATATGAAGCAGCCTGAGGGGTACACATCCATGGGAAGCGAGCATAAGGTATGCAAGCTTCAGAGATCAATTTATGGTCTAAAACAAGCATCAAGAAGTTGGAACCAGAAATTTGATGAAACAATAAAAGATTTTGGTTTCATCAAGAACCCGGAGGAACCTTGCGTGTACAAGAAAGTAGTTAAGGATGCGGTGACATTCTTAGTACTTTATGTTGATGACATCCTACTCATTGGGAATGATGTAGGGATGTTGCAGTCAACAAAGATATGGTTATCAGGTAGATTTTCGATGAAGGATTTGGGAGAGGCATCCTACATTCTTGGGATACAGATCTATAGAGATAGGTCTAAGAGAATGATAGGACTCACTCAATCAACCTACATCGATACCATATTGAAACGGTTTTCAATGGATGGGTCCAAAAGAGGACATCTACCCATGTGTCATGGAGTTTCTCTATCCAAGTCTATGTGTCCCAAGACTGATGCAGAGATAGAGAATATGACACATGTACCATATGCGTCAGCTATAGGTAGTATCATGTATGAGATGATATCTACCAGACCGGATGTAGCATTTGCTCTGAGTGTCACGAGCAGATATCAGTCTAATCCTGGTCAAATGCATTGGAAAGCCGTGAAGGACATTCTTAAGTACTTGCGAAGGACTAAGAATATGTTCATGGTGTATGGAGGACGAGATCTCAAATTGGAAGGCTATACCGACTCTAGCTTCCAAAGTGATGTGGATGACTCGAAGTCAACCTCTGGATTTGTGTTCATGCTCAATGGCGGTGCTGTCTCTTGGAGAGAGTTCCAAGCAGGACACCACAGCGGATTCCACCACTGAGGCTGAATACATTGCAGCATCAGCTGCTGCTAAAGAGGCCGTTTGGATGAGGAAGTTCGTCCAAGAGTTGGGCGTTATTCCTGAATTTGTTGGTCCAGTCCCGTGTACTGTGACAACACGGGTGCCGTTGCTCAAGCAAAGGAACCAAGGTCTCATCAAAGATCCAAACACGTACTGAGGAAATACCACATAATCCGGGAGATTGTGGAAAGAGGAGACATCATTGTCGAACGAGTGGCCTCTGCAGACAATATCGCTGATCCGCTTACTAAGCCCTTGCCAGGACCATTGTTTGACAAACATCGCGAAGCAATGGGTCTACGTAGTATGACTAGTTGGCTATAGGGCAAGTGGGAGATTGTAAGAGTGGGTGCCCAGTGAGCCAACTGTGTGGCTATGGGCTTTGATGACTCTTTGTATAAACAATCTTTTGTTTAATATTATTTACACTTTTATTAATGGCAATGACTTTATATTACTTCATATTGTTATATTGTGATATACTATTGTTGTTTTGATAAAGACCTTGAATATACTATAGTGTATGTAAGATGTGGTAGAACATGGGGATGTCTATCATGAAATACATCTTATAGTCACTGTATATTCTAAAACTGTTCCTAGTCGATTGAGCCGTCCGATAATAAGGATAAGGATCGCTCGAGTTTGAGACTAGCATTTGCGATGCGGAGTACCACGTTTCATTGGTAGGGAACATGGAGATGTTCGAAGCATGCAAATGGATATTCATAGGATGAATAATCGAACTACCCTATCCGGACTTTCCAAGTGGTTATCACTTATCGAGTGGATAAAGTCCGCGGTTTTGGTTGTACACCATTAGTCCTTACGACTTGAAACATCATGGAGACTCTATATGCTAGTGCTGTGCTTTGACTCGTTTACCGACTCTATGGGGGTCATCAGGTGTCGAGATTGGGTACAGTTACGACACATATAGGAGTCAATGCATTGTTGTCAAGGATTCACCACATACTTGCGAGTGTGGATATCCTATGCGATCTGAGGAGATATTAGTGTGACAAATCTCTGGCCAGAGTACTTGATGTGATTTAAGAAATGGTTTCTTAGTAGCACATGCGATGTCACTAATTTGATCTTCAAGATGTATTGCATAGTTATCGAATCTTGAGCGACTCTCGATATACCAATGGTTGTTGATTCGATCGGGATATTTGGATGAAGGGACCGTACTGTACGTTAACCAAAATCTACTGGTTCTTGTAGGCACTATCAGTGATACCTAGGGAATCATGGGGCGATGTTGCTAGGCGCTTTACCATGATTCGTTGGGCAAGTCGGAAAGTGTTGTTCCGAGTCACAAGGAGTTGTGAGCCCACGGCTAGCTGTATCCCTGAACCATTGAGGGTCACACAGTGTAATGGAGTTTTAATCCCCGTTGAGATAGTTAAATTTAAAGAGTTAAATTTAATGAACTAAGGAGTTGGACTTCTTAAATAAGAGTAAGGGAGTAGGATTTCCTAAAATGACATAGGGATGGACATTTTAGGAAACCACTGAATTCGGATTCAGGAAAATTTATTTTGACTTTAAAATGTGCAGAAATGGTTTCTGTGCACATTGGTAAAACCGGTTTATCAATTGGAGTCACGATGAATTTTATATTAATTTCTGAACGAGCGGGCTTTGCTTGTCGGGCCTCAACTTATGACTAATGGGCCCTAAGGTGTTAGTGGCCTGCATTATAAATAAGTTATTTCAGTACAGAAATTAAACATAACAGGTCATTATTGAGAGACAGAAAAATCGAAAAAAAAAACCTAGCCCCTTTTTCTCTCATTCGGCCGACCCCTTCCCTCTGCCCGAGAAATTCCGGTCTGTGATTTTTGAATTGCAGTCAGGAATAACGAATCAGATTCGTTTAATCTCTTCGCAGAAAACTTCTGATAGATTTTCTAGTGCAATCTATCAGAGGGATTAAACCTCCGTTCGTGGACCTGATTGAAGGAGTTCATCAGTTCCTGGGAGATACAAGAAGCGTAGAGAAATCTGTGTGGTGTCCAATAATCTCGCTTCGAGATTGAAGGTAAAATTTAATTAATTGTTATTTGAATTTTACATACACAATAATTTAATCGTTGAATGGTTGATACCCACACCATGGAATTGTTCCATGATAAAATTTTAAACTTCCGCTGCACCGGGTATCAATCGTGATTGATCTGACCGCCAGTTTTCCAACATTGTCCTCGTGAAGCTTCAGTTGTCTAGAAGTGTATGCGATCACATGCCCATTCTGAGTCAGGACACAACTAACCCCTGAAGAGAAGCATCTGTGTAAACTACATACCCTCCAGATCCTGACGGTAATGCCAACACCGGCGCAGAAGTCAACCGCTGTCGAAGCTCACGAAAATTCTCCTCGCACTCGGAGGACCACTCGAAATCCACACCCTTGCGGGTAAGCTGCGTCAACGGTCGAGCTAAATGAGAGAAGTTCAGAATGAAGCGACGATAATACCCTGCTAGACCCAGAAAACTACGGATCTCAGCAACCGTCATCGGACGCGACCAATTAAGTACCGCTTCAATCTTTCTTGGATCAACAGAAATCCCCTCCCTGGATATGATATGGCCAAGAAAGACCACTCTATCCATCCAGAACTCACACTTGCTCAGCTTGGCGTACAATTGCTCATCTCGAAGAGTCTGCAGTACCAACCGCAAGTGAGAAACATGCTCTTCCGTATTACCCGAATACACCAAGATGTCGTCAATGAAGACCACGACAAACTTGTCCAAATACTCCCTGAAGACACGGTTCATCAAATCCATGAATATAGCCGGCGCATTAGTGAAACCAATTGGCATCACTAGGAACTCATAATGCCCACAGCGAGTACGGAATGCCGTCTTGGCTACGTCCTGATCACGGACTCTCAACTGATGATACCCAGATCTCAAGTCAAACTTGGAGTAAACTGATGTGCCCTGCAGCTGGTCAAACAAGTCATCAATACGAGGCAACGGATACTTGTTCTTCACAGTGACTCGATTCAGCTGCCAATAGTCAATGCACAGCCGCATCGACCCATCCTTCTTCTTCACAAAGAGAACAGGAGCTCCCCAAGGAGATACACTAGGACGAATGTACCCCTTGTCCAAAAGATCCTGTAACTGATTCTTCAACTCACGCATCTCTAACGGAGCCAGACGATACGGTGCTCTAGAAATAGGCGAAGTACCCGGCATCAACTCTATGCCAAACTCGACTTCCCTAGCAGGAGGAAAACCCGGAATCTCATCAGGAAACACATCTGGAAATTCATCCACAACAGGAATGCTCTCTATCCCAATGCACTCAGCGGACAAATCAACTGCATAGATAAGGTAGCCTTCCCCGCCAGACTCTAGAGCTCGACAGGCTCTCAAAGAGGATACCAAAGGCATCGGGGGTCGCGCTCCCTCACCATAGAAAAACCAACTCTCACTCCCTTCCGGATGAAAGCGTACTAATCTCTGATAGCAGTCCACTGAAGCTCGATAGGTAGTCAACATATCTATTCCCAGAATGAAATCAAAGTCGTCCATCGCCAGGACCATGAGATTCGCTAACAGAATGTTTCTTTCGAACTCTAAAGGGCAACCCATCACTAGACGCTTAGCCAAAGCAGATTGGCCCGTCGGAGTAGAAACAGACATTACTACGTCTAGTGCAATGCATCGTAACTTATGCCTCTTAACAAAACGTGCAGAAATGAAGGAATGAGATGCACCAGTGTCAATAAGTACAAGAGCAGGTATACCATAAAGCAGAAATGTACCTGCGATGACTTTCTCATTCTCCTCCACAGCTTGATCATGTCTCAGGGCAAACACCTGGCCAGAAGCTCGTGGCCTCAAATGAGAACTCCCAACAGACTGTCCCTGCGACCTCTGCTGTACGGTGGCCTGAGAACCCGATCCTGAACCAGAACAAGAACCGCCTCCCCCAGATAGTGGACAATCCCTTCGAATGTGACCAGTCTCTCCACAACGGAAACAAGCTACAGAAGCTCTGCGGCACTTGTTGGATGGATGGTTCTTCCCACAGTGATCACACTTGTCCTTCTTACCGTAATGGACAACACCTCCAGAACCAGAGGAAGAAGAAGATCCAGACTTCTTGAAAGTTTGGGCACGAGGACCCAAAGAACTAGCAGGTCTCGACTGAGAGAAAGACTTGTTCCGCCGAATGTTGTCCTCCGCCTGGTGACAACGGCTCACCAAACCCTCGTAGGACATGTCGTTGCCAACCGCCACACGGTCATGGATCTCAGGGTTAAGGCCCTGAAGGAACAGATTATACTTCATCTCTGAGCTATCAGCAATCTCGGGGCAATAGGATAGCAGATCAAAGAACCTCTGCTGATACTCATCGATAGACATGGCTCCCTGTCGCAGACTCAGTAGTTCGCCTGCTTTCGACTGACGGAGTGCAGGAGGAAAATACCGCTTTTGGAAAGCTGTGCGGAACTCGGCCCAGGTGGCCACTCCTCTCGCCGCAACAAAAGGTGCAGAAGTAAACCTCCACCACCTGCGCGCACGCCCATCTAGAAGATAGCCAAGGGTCTCCACCTTCTGCTCCTCGGTGCATTGGAAAGTCTGAAAAGTCGTCTCCATGCGGTCAAACCAGTTCTCCGCATCCTCCGAAGACTCACCTCCAACTAAGGGTTTATGACTCATAGCTAAGAATCGACGCACAGTGAAACGCTCGTCGTCATGGTGACGATGACGCCGTTCTCGACGAGGCTCCCGGTCGGCATCACCCCAACACCCACCAACACTGCCATGAGAACTCAGGTCTTCACGATTTGACATCTACAAAAATACCTCAAGATGAGACTAAATCCCAAGAATTCTTTTGCATGCTTTGATACCATAAATGTAGTGACCCTTACCCGGATCACCTACTAAACAGAACTTAGGCATGCAATTAACTTAATTAAACAGATATCAAAATAAAACTGCGGAATCCATAAACAATATACAATCCCAAGTAAAGAAATCTGTAATTCATCCAATATTATACAACCAAATCGAATAGCTGTATAAACCTAAACAACATTAATAAAACCTAAGAGAAGCTCCAGCCGGCCAACCGCTGACTAGCCCCTACTGGATCCACCCTCCTCGTCCAATCGCAAACCTGCCCCATGGAATAGGGTGTCCAGAAAATACAGAGTACGAGACGTGAACGTAAAATGCTCAGTGCGAGAGTATGAGTATACATGCATGCAAAGTGAACTCCCTATAGACTCGAGGTCAAGGATCAGATAACAGAGACAGACCGAGCCCTGGTATGTAGCACGCTATGCCGTCGCTTCAGGAGGTGGCTCCCATACCGAGATAACCGTGGATACGCCAGACCCAAATCGATGGAAGTCCATCCACTAACAGGATAGGGTACAACCCTACTAACAGACATCTCGAAAGAGATACAGCAAGATGCAAATGAATGCAGCATAATATCATAGCATATAAATCATGCAGTCTCATAATACATGCATACTCAATCAGGATATCTCGAACAGTACTTTCGTACCTCAATACAGTGCAAGCTCTACCAACTCTAGGTCCACGCCTATAGTCTGCTCTACACTGCCAAATGATACTACTATCATTAAAGTGCTCTAAAAGCCTTAACTAAGCTATTGCATACTCCTAAATATTTATAGGAAGCAAAAGCTATACCTTCGTCCGTCGTTAGCCCTTTGATGTCGATGCCTCCAGAACTTGGGCACAACTCCGCTACGACTACCGAACGCCTCGCCGACCTCCGGACCAAGCCTAAGAAGACTAGAACAGCTCCAAAAGGACTAGAAAGGAAAGGAGAACTCGGAATTGGCAAATGAAAGTGAAGCCTCGGCCTTCTATTTATAGACAACGATAGGAGCTTCCGATCCTTGATCGAAACGTCCGAACCCCGATCGGAACGTCCGATCCTGCCATCGGAGCTTCCGAAGATCCTGATCTGCCACATGTCAAAATATCACTTATTGACTCCGGATAGGGGTGATCGGAGCTTCCGGTCCTGATCGGAGCTTCCGGTCTTGCCACACGTCATGCCTGACGTAATACCGATCGGAGCTTCCGATCCTGTTCGGAGCTTCCAATCTCACCTTCGTAGCTTCCGAACTCTACCCAAGTAATTATGATTAATTCCTTTAATTACTCAATTAGGGTACGGGCTACTACACCGAAGGTGCGATCGGAGGTTTCGATCGATTTCGGCCGTTCCGAACCAGGTTCGGAGGCTCCGAACGTTGTCTATAAATATGGGGGCCGATGGTTCATTTGGAGTGCACCAATTCCTCTCTTCTCTCTCGATCCCTAAGCCTTATAACTCAGATCTAGGGAGATCTAGGCGTCCTATGGGGAATCCGGAAGTGACTTAGTGATCTAGACGTCGTCGCGGAGCTATGGCCCAGTTTTGAGGCTATCGACAGCAAAGGGCTAACGATGGACGCAGGTATAGCATTGGCATCCTAAAAATATTTAGGAGTATGCAATAGCTTAATTAAGGCTTTTAGAGCTTAATTGTTGATGCATGGATACTTGCATTGTAGTAGCTAGTAGACTGGACTAGTAGGATTGGAGTCTAGACCAGCAGAGCTAGGTTTGACCAGCAGTGTTAGAGGTACGTAAGTACTGACCGAGATAGCTGGCATGATATATTTTCTTATATGTTGCATGAGTATGTGCTATATGTTTTATCATGTTTTAGCATGTTTTACCGCCTTAGCACATACATGATTTTTACGTGTGACTGCATCCGGAGAGATGTGAGTCATTGACAGTCTCCATAGGGAACGATGATCTCAATTTGGACTCGAGTCAGGTATGACAGTTTCCATATGAGGCTTGTATCCTGTTTTGGATTTGGGTCAGGATGGGGTTGGCTCAGCCCTGATATGGAATATATGAGTACCCCACGGAGTAGCTCTCTATCCGGTACTGTATATTCTCGGCGACATGAGTAAGTGTTTTCACTTGAGTTTTAAATCATCTGTGTGCGCATATTTGTATTTGTATCATTTCTTTGTATTGTGCGTTCTAGCTCACGCCCCTGTGTTTGGGTATTCGTTGTGTACCTTGTGGCAGGGCAGATTTGAGGCTGGACGGTTCAGGCGGCTCCCAGCAGGATTGAGACTTTGCAGAGTCCAAGGTTGTAGAGGGTAGGGAATTATTTACCCTGAACCTTCGACTTGGTTGTATAAACAGTATTTATACACTGGTGATAGCGTCGGTTGTATTATGCTGATTGGATTTGTTGTATTTAATTATCCGCACTTTACGCTTTAAGCTTTTATTGCGTGCACTTTTACTATAACTCTGATTAGATAGTGGATCCGGGTTGGGTCACTACATTTTTGGTATCAGAGCGACGCATTGCACTGGGAATACTGTAAAGCAGATTAAGTAATTATTTGTTCTTATGTAACATATGGCAGATTACGATGAGAGTCACGATAGCATAGACGACGGTCGTTGGGGCGATCCAGACGATCGTAGACATCGGGGACAGCCCGAGGAGCACATGCGAGTGAGCATGTGTAGATTCAAAGAAGTTAGCCCGAAGCCTTTGACGGGTGGGGAGACGGCTGAAGAGGCGGAGGATTGGATGGAGAGGATGGAGCAGTGCTTCCAGGAGTTCCGTTGCACCGTTCATAGCAGCTAGAGGTGCAGCTACTTGGGTTGAGTTTCGTACTGCTTATCAGAGATTTTATTTTCCTCCAGCTCTTCGTCAGGCGAAAGCCAGTGAGTTGTTGAGTTTGCGACAGGGGACGATGATGATCGAGGAGTACCAGCAGAAGTTCTTTGATCTGCTACCCTTTTGTCCTCATATTGCTGATAGTTCTATGGCGAAGTTTGATCATTTCCTTCAGGGTTTGAATCCTGACATTCATCGAATGGTTGCTGTGGGCGGCGATGGGACTTACGAGGATTTGGTGGACCGTTGTCACCAGGCCGAGGACAGTATTCGGAGGAACAGGGGACTTTATTCTTCTTCTTCCAGGCCAGCGAGCTCTAGTCCTTTGGGTCCGAGAGGACAGTCCTTCAAGAAGCCAGGAGGTACTTCTTCTTCTTCCTCTGGATCTGGTGGGGTGCATCGTTTTGGCGGACAGAGACCGAACCGGTGTACTCAGTGCCGACACAGACATCCACCAGGGTAGTGTGGTTGGTCAGCCACTGCATGTTTCTAGTGTGGCCAGAAGGGTCACATGAAGAGAGATTGTCCTATGCTGATTGGGGCAGCGAGTGGTTCCGGAGGTTCTCAGGCACTTGTTCAGCCACCTTTTCAGCAACAATATTCGCAGCAGCGCCAGCAACCGCAGCAGTCTCAGAGACAGCCTACTCAGACTCCTTCTCGGGGTCATTATTCGTTGAGGCCACGTGCCCAGGGTCAGGTATTTGCACTTAACCAGGAGCAGGCAGAGGCTGACATCGATAGGATGATTGCAGGTATCTGTAGTTTATGTGGTTTTCCTGCATATGTTTTAATTGATACCGGTGCATCGCATTATTTTGTCTCAGCACATTTTGATAAGAAGTATAGATTGCCGTTTATTCCTTTAGATGTGTTGCTAGTGGTTTCTACTCCTATGGGTAGCGAGGTTTTAGCCAAGCGTCTAGTTGTGGGTTGTGTTTTGGATTTCGAGGGACATCAGCTTAGTGCAAACCTAATGATTCTAGCGATGGAGGATTTCGATTGCATCATTGGGATAGATCTATTGACTACCTACCGAGCGATAGTGGATTGCTAACAGAGGTTTGTTCAGTTTCGTCCAGAGGATGACGAGTCGTGGTATTTCTATGGTGAGGGAGCGCGACCCCAGATGTCAGTGGTTTCAGCTCTGAAGGCCCGGCGTGCGTTAGAGTCTGGCGTGGAGGGCTACCTTATCTACGCCATTGACGCATCCTTAGGAGAGTCAGATATCCGGGAGATACCAGTGGTTCGTGACTTTCCAGATGTGTTTCCAGAGGAAATTCCAGGTTTGCCACAAGTTAGGGAGATTGAGTTTGGCATTGATTTAGTGCCAGGGACTGCACCGATTTCTAGAACTCCTTACCGATTGGCACCGTAAAAAATGAAAGAGCTGTAGAAGCAATTTCAAGATCTTCTTGATAAAGGTTATATTCGACCTAGTGTTTCGCCATGGGGAGCCCCAGTACTGTTTGTCAAGAAGAAGAATGGGTCGATGCGGTTGTGTATTGACTACCGTTAGTTGAATCAGGTGACAGTGAAGAATAAATATCCTCTTCCGCGGATAGATGATCTCTTTGATCAGTTGCAGGGTACATCTGTCTATTCGAAGATTGATCTTCGGTCTGGGTATCATTAGTTTCGAGTTCAACAGGAGGACGTTTCTAAGACAGCATTTCGTATGCGGTATGGACACTATGAGTTTCTAGTGATGCCGTTTGGCTTGACGAATGCTCCAGCTGTTTTTATGGATCTGATGAACAGAGTTTTCCGTGACTTTCTGGATAAGTTCGTGGTGGTGTTCATCGATGACATTTTGGTGTACTCTCGCAGCATGGATGAGCATGCCTACCATCTCTATACTGTACTGCAGGTCTTGAGGGAGAGACAGTTGTACGCGAATCTGAGTAAGTGTGACTTCTGGATTGACCGAGTAGTGTTCCTTGGTCATGTCATTTCTCAGGAGGGCGTATCTGTGGATCCTAGAAAGACAGAGGCTATTTTGAATTGGTCACGTCCGACTACAGCTTCTGAGATTCGTAGTTTCCTTGGTTTAGCAGGATACTATCGTCGTTTTGTGGAGAATTTCTCTCAGATAGCTAAGTCTTTGACTCAGTTGACGAAGAAAGGCATTTTTTTTGTTTGGTCTGATACTTGTGAAGATAGTTTTTGTAGTGACCCTTACCCGGATCACCTACTAAACAGAACTTAAGCATGCAATTGACTTAATTAAACAGATATCAGAATAAAAATGCGGAAACCAAAAACAACATACAATCCCAAGTAAAGGAATCTGTAATTTATCCAATAATATACAACCAAATAGAATAGCTGTATAAACCCAAACAACAGTAATAAAACCTAAACGAAGCTCCAGCTGGCCAACCACTGACTAGCCCCTCCTGGATCCACCCTCCTCGTCCAATCGCAAACCTGCCCCATGGAATAGGGTGTCCAGAAAATACAGAGTACGAGACGTGAGCATAAAATGCTCAGTGCGAGAGTATGAGTATACATGCATGCAAAGTGAACTCCCTATAGACTCGAGGTCAAGGATCAGATAACAGAGACAGACCGGGCCCTGGTATGTAGCACGCTGTGCTGTCGCTTCAGGAGGTGGCTCCCATACCGAGATAACCGTGGATACGCCGGACCCAAATCGATGGAAGTCCATCCACTAACAGGATAGGGTACAACCCTACTAACAGACATCTCGAAAGAGATACAGCAAGATGCAAATGAATGCAGCATAATATCATGGCATATAAATCATGCAGTCACATAATACATGCATACTCAGTCAGGATATCTCGAACAGTACTTTCGTACCTCAAAATAGTGCAAGCTCTACCAACTCTAGGTACTACTATCATTAAAGTGCTCTAAAAGCCTTAACTAAGCTATTGCATACTCCTAAATATTTATAGGAAGCAAAAGCTATACCTTCGTCCGTCGTTAGCCCTTTGATGTCGATGCCTCCAGAACTTGGGCACAACTCCGCTACGACTACCGAACGCCTCGCCGACCTCCGGACCAAGCCTAAAAAGACTAGAACAGCTCCAAAAGGACTAGAAAGGAAAGGAGAACTCGAAATTGGCAAATGAAAGTGAAGCCTCGGCCTTCTATTTATAGACAACGATCGGAACTTCCGATCCTTGATGGGAACGTCCGATCCTGCCATCGGAGCTTCCGAAGATCCTGATCTGCCACGTGTCAAAATATCACTTGTTGACTCCGGATAGGGGTGATCGGAGCCTCCGGTTGTGATCGGAGCTTCCGATCCAATCACACGTCATGCCTGACGTAAAAACATCGGTGCCTCCGATCGCTCATCGGAGCTTCCGATCCTGTTTGGAGCTTCCGATCGAGCCTTCGGAGCTTCCGATCCGTCCGATACCCAATTCAATTAATTAGCATTAATCCTTTAATTACTCAATTAGGGTACGGGCTACTACATTCTCCCCCACTTAAGATATTTCGTCCTCGAAATCAGATCTTAAGTACCGAATGCAAATACAGAAATCAGAAACATTCTTTATTCAAATCAAACGTTTACAGAGTTTGCAACTGAATACAACTCAAAGAATGGAATCAAAACAACTCGGGATGGTCTTTACGCATCCTGTCCTCAAGCTCCCAAGTAGCCTCCTCAGTGTCTCGGCGCTGCCACTGAACTAAAACCAAAGGAATGACTTTGTTCCGTAAAACCTTATCCTTATAATCCAGGATACGAAGAGGTTTCTCAACATAAGTCAAATCCTTGTCTACTTGAACCTCAGACCGCTGCAGAATATGAGATTCATCTGCCACATACCGTCGTAACAAAGATACGTGGAACACGTCGTGAATACTGGATAGATGAGGTGGCAAAGCTAGTCGATAAGCCAAATCGCCAATGCTCTCCAAGATCTCAAACGGAACGATAAATCTGGGAGACAACTTGCCCTTAAGGCCAAATCTGAGAATCTTGCGGAAAGGTGACACTCTCAGAAACACTTTCTCCCCGACCTAGAACTGCAAGGGCCTACGCTTGATATTAGCATAGCTGGCCTGACGATCTTGTGCAGTCTTAATCCGTTTCTTGATCTGATCAACAATGTCTATCGCCTGCTGGATAAACTCCGGTCCTTCAGCCTGTCTCTCCCCCACTTCTTACCAGAAGAGTGGGGTACGACAACGTCGCCCATACAACGCTTCAAAAGGTGCCATCCCAATACTAGTATGATAGCTGTTGTTGTAAGCGAACTCGATCAACGGCAAATGATCCTGCCAGGCTGAACCAAAATCCATGACGCACGCTCTAAGCATATCCTCTAACGTACAGATAGTGCGCTCTGACTGACCATCAGTCTCCGGATGATAGGCTGTACTCAAACTGAGAGTAGTACCCATCGCACGCTGAACACTCCCCCAGAATCTATAAGTAAACCTGGGGTCCCGATCGCTGACAATTCTCACAGGCACTCCATGAAGTCGGACGATCTCCTGAATGTACATCCGTGCCATGCGATCCACAGAGTACTCTCGGCTATAGGCAATGAAATGCGCTGACTTGGTGAGTCGGTAAATGTACATCCGTGCCATGCGATCCACAGATAGCATCACAGTTCCTCGGGGATACCGGAAAATGGGTCACAAAGTCCATAGTGATAAACTCCCATTTCCATTCAGGAATAGGCAGACTGTGAAGCAATCCTCCAGGTCGTCGGTGCTCTGCCTTGACCTGTTGACACACCAAACATCTCGAAACAAACTGATAAACACTGCGTTTCATTCCCTTCCACCAGAAACGAGTACGTAGATCCTTGTGCATCTTGTTGCTCCCAGGATGAATACTCAACTTAGTGCGATGCACCTGAGACAAAATCTCCTCTCGCAACTCTTCATCCTGCGGAATCACAAGCCTACCAGACAAACACAGAAAGCCATCTGACTGATAATGAAATCCAGATGAGCTACCCTCGTTAGCTAGACGAGCTAAACGCTGGGTCTTTGAATCAGACATCTGAGCATCTCGGATCCGCGAATACAAGGCTGGCTCAGATAATATTGCAAACATCTGGATACTCTGCATACCTTTCTTATGCTTGAAGGTATAACCTGAAGAGCAACAGTCACTGATCGCACTAGACATCGAACAAGTCTGAAGTGCGGATAGTCGCACCTTGCGACTCAAAGCATCAGCGGTGAGATTAGCAGCTCCCGGATGGTACTTAATCTCGCAATCATAGTCCTTAAGCAAGTCCTGAAAGAGTGGGTGCCCAGTGAGCCAACTTGTGGCTAAGGGCTTTGATGACTCTTTGTATAAACAATCTTTTGTTTAATATAATTTACACTTTTATTAATGGCAATGACTTTATCTTTCTTCATATTGTTATATTGTGATATACTATTGTTGTTTTGATAAAGACCTTGAATATACTATAGTGTATGTAAGATGTGGTAGAACATGGAGATGTCTATCATGAAACACATCTTATAGTCACTGTATATTCTAAACTGTTCCTAGTCGATTGAGCCGTCCGATAATAAGGATAAGGATCGCTCGAGTTTGAGACTAGCATTTGCGATGCAGAGTACCACGTTTCATTGGTAAGGAACATAGAGATGTTCAAAGCATGCAAATGGATATTCATACGATGAATGATCGAACTACCCTATCCGGACTTTCCAAGTGGTTATCACTTATCGAGTGGATAAAGTCCGCGGTTTTGGTTGTACACCATTAGTCCTTACTACTTGAAACATCATTGAGACTCTATATGCTAGTACTGTGCTTTGACTCGTTTACCGACTCTATTGGGGTCATTAGGTGTCGGGATTGGGTACAGTTACAACACATATAGGAGTCGAT
Organism: Henckelia pumila; assembly: GCF_033568475.1. Lineage (NCBI taxonomy): Eukaryota > Viridiplantae > Streptophyta > Magnoliopsida > Lamiales > Gesneriaceae > Henckelia > Henckelia pumila. The sequence continues at coordinate 95,314 of NW_027331863.1, read as the reverse complement.
GCTTTGTTGTCAAGGATTCACCACATACTTGCGAGTGTGGATATCCTATGCGATCTGAGGAGATATTAGTGTGACGAATCTCTGGCCAGAGTACATGATGTGTTTTAAGAAATGGTTTCTTAGTAACACATGCGATGTCACTATTTGATCTTCAAGATGTATTGCATAGTTATCGAATCTCGAACGACTCTCGATATACCAATGGTTGTTGATTCGATCGGGATATATGGATGAAGGGACCGTACTGTACGCTAACCAAAATCTATTGGTTCTTGCAGGCACTATCAGTGATACCTAGGGAATCATGGGGCGATGTTGCTAGGCGCTCTTACCATGATTCGATGGGCAAGTCGGAAATTGTTGTTCCGAGTCACAAGGAGTTGTGAGCCCACGACTAGCTGTATCCCTGAACCATTGAGGGTCACACAGAGTAATGGATTTTTAATCCCCGTTGAGATAGTTAAATTTAAAGAGTTAAATTTAATGAACAAAGAAGTTGGACTTCTTAATTATGAGTAGAGGAGTAAGATTTCCTAAAATGACATAGGGATGGGCATTTTTGGAAATCACTGAATTCGGATTCAGAAAAATTTATCTTGACTTTAAAAGGTGCAGAAATGGTTTCTGTGCACATTGGTGAAATCGGTTTATCAATCGGAGTCACGATGAATTTTATATTAATTTCTGAACATGCGGGCTTTGCTTGTTGGGCTTGAACTTATGACTAATGGGCCCTAAGCTGTTAGTGGCCTACATTATAAATAAGTTATTGCAGTACAGAAATTACACACAACAGGTCACAATTTTCGAAAACCCTAGTGATTTTCCTCTGAAGTGGCCGACCCCCTCTCCCCTCTACTCGGTAAAATCCAGTCTGTGAATTTTGAATTACAGTCTGGTTTAACGGATCAAATTCGTTAATCTCTTCGTAGAAACTTCTGATAGATTTTCTAGTGCAATCTATCAGAGGGATTAAATATCCGTTCGTGGACCTGATTGAAGAACAGTTCGTCCATCAGTTTCAGGGATATACAACAAGAGCAGAGCAATCTGTTGGTGTCCAAAATCTCGATTCGAGATTGAAGGTAAAAATTTATAATTGTTATTTAATTTTTACACACAATTTAATCGTAAGGTTTTGATACCCACTATGGAATCGTTCCATATAAAATTTTTAAACTTCCGCTGCACCGGGTATCAATCCTGATTGATCTGATAGCCTCGTTCTCCAACAAGTCCATCCAACGTATCTGCCTCATGTTCAACTCTGCCTGAGTGAACAAATACTTGAGACTCTTATGGTTGGTGAAGATCTCAAATTTCTCGCCATACAGATAATGACGCCAGATCTTCAAAGCGAACACAATTGCTGCTAACTCCAAATCATGGACTGGGTAGTTGTCCTCGTGAAGTTTCAGCTGTCTAGAAGCGTATGCGATCACATGCCCATTCTGAGTCAGGACACAACCTAACCCTTGAAGAGAAGCATCCGTGTAAACTACATACCCTCCAGATCCTGACGGTAATGCCAACACCGGCGCAGAAGTCAACCGCCGTCGAAGCTCACGGAAATTCTCCTCGCACTCGGAGGACCACTCAAAATCCACACCCTTGCGAGTAAGCTGCGTCAACGGTCGAGCTAACTGAGAGAAGTTCAGAATGAAGCGACGATAATACCCTGCTAGACCCAGAAAACTATGGATCTCAGCAACCGTCATCGGATGCGACCAATTAAGTACTGCTTCAATCTTGCTTGGATCAACAGAAATCCCTTCCCTGGATATGATATGGCCAAGAAAGACCACTCTATCCATCCAGAACTCACACTTGCTCAGCTTGGCGTACAATTGCTCATCTCAAAGAGTCTGCAGTACCAACCGCAAGTGAGAAACATGCTCTTTCGTATTACGCGAATACACCAAGATGTCGTCAATGAAGACCACTACAAACTTGTCCAAATACTCCCTGAAGACACGGTTCATCAAATCCATGAATATAGCCGGCGCATTGGTCAAACCAAATGGAATCACTAGGAACTCGTAATGCCCATAGCGAGTACGGAATGCAGTCTTGGCTACGTCCTGATCACGGACTCTCAACTGATGATACCCAGATCTCAAGTCAATCTTGGAGTAAACTGATGTGCCCTGCAGCTGGTCAAACAAGTCATCAATACGAGACAACGAATACTTGTTCTTCACAGTGACTCGATTCAGCTGCCGATAGTCAATGCACAGCCGCATCGACCCATCCTTCTTCTTTACGAAGAGAACAGGAGCTCCCCAAGGAGATACACTAGGACGAATGTACCCCTTGTCCAAAAGATCCTGTAGCTGATTCTTCAACTCACGCATCTCTGACGGAGCCAGTCGATACGGTGCTCTAGAAATAGGCGAAGTACCCGGCATCAACTTTATGCCAAACTCGACTTCCCTAGCAGGAGGAAAACCCGGAATCTCATCGGGAAATACATCTGGAAATTCATCCACAACAGGAATGCTCTCTATCCCAATACTCTCAGCGGATAAATCAACTGCATAGATAAGGTAGCCTTCCCCGCCAGACTCTAGAGCTCGACAGGCTCTCAAAGCTGATACCAAAGGCATCGGGGGTCGCGCTCCCTCACCATAGAAAAACCAGCTCTCACTCCCCTTCGGATGAAAGAGTACTAATCTCTTATAGCAGTCCGCTGAAGCTCGATAGGTAGTCAAAACATATATTCCCAGAATGCAATCAAAGTCGTCCATTGCCAGGACCATGAGATTCGCTAACAGAATGTTCCCTTCGAACTCTAAAGGGCAACCCATCACTAGATGCTTAGCCAAAGCAGATTGGCCCGTCGGAGTAGAAACAGACATCACTATGTCTAGTGCAATGAATGGTAACTTATGCCTCTTAACAAAACGTGCAGAAATGAAGGAATGAGATGCACCAGTGTCAATAAGTACAAGAGCATGTATACCATAAAGCAGAAATGTACCTGCGATGACTTTCTCATTCTCCTCCACAGCTTGATCATGTCTCAGGGCAAACACCTGGCCAGAAGCTTGTGGCCTCAAATGAGAACTCCCAGCAGACTGTCCCTGCGACCTCTGCTGTATGGTGGTCTGAGAACCCGATCCTGAACCAGAACCAGAACCGCCTCCCCCAGACAGTGGACAATCTCTCTGGATATGACCAGTCTCTCCACAACGGAAACAAGCTCCAGAAGCTCTGCGGCACTTGTCGGATGGATGGTTCTTCCCACAGTGATCACACTTGTCCTTCTTACCGTAACGGACAACACCTCAAGAACCAGAGGAAGAAGAAGATCCAGACTTCTTGAAAGTTTGGGCACGGGGACCCAAAGAACTAGTAGGCCTCGACTGAGGGAAAGACTTGTTTCGCCGAATGCTGTCCTCCGCCTGGTGACAACGGCTCACCAAACCCTCGTAGGACATGTCGTCGCCAACTACCACACGGTCGTGGATCTCAGGGTTAAGGCCCTGAAGGAACATATTGTACTTCATCTCTGAGCTATCAGCAATCTCGGGGCAATAGGATAGCAGATCAAAGAACCTCTGCTGATACTCATCAATAGACATGGCTCCCTTTCGCAGACTCAGTAGCTCGCCTGCCTTCGACTGACGGAGTGCAGGAGGAAAATACCCCTTTTGGAAAGCTGTGCGGAACTCGGCCCAGGTGGCCACTCCTCTCGCCGCAACAAAAGGTGCAGAAGTAAACCTCCACCACCTGCGCGCACGCCCATCCAGAAGATAGCCAAGGGTCTCCACCTTCTGCTCATCGGTGCATTGGAATGTCTGAAAAGTCGTCTCCATGCGGTCTAACCAGTTCTCCGCATCCTCCGGAGACTCACCTCCAACTAAGGGCTTAGGACCCATAGCTAAGAATCAACGCACAGTGAAACGCTTGTCGTCATGGTGACGATGATGACGTTCTCGACGAGGCTCCCGGTCGGCATCACCCCAATGCCCACCAACACTGCCATGAGAACTCTGGTCGTCACGATTTGACATCTACAAAAATACCTCAAGATGAGACTAAATCCCAAGAAATCTTTTGCATGCTCTGATACCATAAATGTAGTGACCCTTACCCGGATCACCTACTAAACAGAACTTAAGCATGCAATTAACTTAATTAAGCAGATATCAGAATAAAACTGCGGAAACCAAAAACAACATACAATCCCAAGTAAAGGAATCTGTAATTTATCCAATAATATACAACCAAATCGAATAGCTGTATAAACCCAAACAACAGTAATAAAACCTAAACTAAGCTCCAGCTGGCCAACCACTGACTAGCCCCTCCTGGATCCACCCTCCTCGTCCAATCGCAAACCTGCCCCATGGAATAGGGTGTCCAGAAAATACAGAGTACGAGACGTGAGCATAAAACGCTCAGTGCGAGAGTATGAGTATACATGCATGCAAAGTGAACTCCCTATAGACTCGAGGTCAAGGATCAGATAACAGAGACAGACCGGGCCCTGGTATATAGCACGCTGTGCCGTCGCTTTAGGAGGTGGCTCCCATACCGAGATAACCGTGGATACGCCGGACCAAAAATCGATGGAAGTCCATCCACTAACAGGATAGGGTACAACCCTACTAACAGACATCTCGAAAGAGATACAGCAAGATGCAAATGAATGCAGCATAATATCATAGCATATAAATCATGCAGTCACATAATACATGCATACTCAGTCAGGATATCTCGAACAGTACTTTCGTACCTCAAAACAGTGCAAGCTCTACCAACTCTAGGTCCACGCCTATAGTCTGCTCTACACTACCAAATGATACTACTATCATTAAAGTGCTCTAAAAGCCTTAACTAAGCTATTGCATACTCCTAAATATTTATAGGAAGCAAAAGCTATACCTTCGTCCGTCGTTAGCCCTTTGATGTCGATGCCTCCAGAACTTTGGAACAACTCCGCTACGACTACCGAACGCCTCGCCGACCTCCTGACCAAGCCTAAGAAGACTAGAACAGCTCCAAAAGGACTAGAAAGGAAAGGAGAACTCGGAATTGGCAAATGAAAGTGAAGCCTCGGCCTTCTATTTATAGACAACGATCGGAACTTCCGATCCTTGATCGGAACGTCCGAACCTCGATCGGAACGTCCGATCCTGCCATCGGAGCTTCCGAAGATACTGATCTGCCACGTGTCAAAATATCACTTGTTGACTCCGGATAGGGGTGATCGGAGCCTCCGGTTTTGATCGGAGCTTCCGATCCAATCACACGTCATGCCTGACGTAAAAACATCGGTGCCTCCGATCGCTCATCGGAGCTTCCGATCGAGCCTTCGGAGCTTCCGATCCGTCCGATACCCAATTCAATTAATTAGCATTATTTAATTACTCAATTAGGGTACGGGCTACTACAGTTTTTGTGAGTTAAGACGTCATCTGACGATAGCTCCAGTTCTTGCTTTACCGTCTGGATCAGGTGGTTTTGTAGTCTTCACTGATGCTTCTCTCCAGAGTTTGGGGTGTGTGTTGACTCAGAATGGCCACGTGATCGCTTATGCCTCCAGACAGTTGAAGACTCACGAAGAGAACTATCCCGTACATGATTTAGAGCTTGCAGCCATTGTTTTTGCTCTTAAGATATGGCGTCACTATTTGTACGGAGAACGATTTGAGATCTTCACCGATCATAAGAGTTTGAAGTATCTGTTCACTCAGGCTGAGTTGAACATGCGGCAGCGTCGTTGGATTGATCTGTTGAAGGATTATGATTGTGAGATCAAGTACCATCCAGGTTCTTCTAACCCCATTGCTGATGCGCTTAGTCGCAAGATTTATGTGAGTTCCCTTCATACCAGTTCAGTTTCGAAGGCAGTGGAGGAGTGTTGTTCTTTAGGATTCACATTCCGTCATAAGAAAGAACAGCAAGGGATTCATGTTTCTTCTGTGCTTGCAGAGCCAGCTCTATACAGACGAATCCGGGAAGCTCAGAATTCTGATCTGAAGACTCAGAAGTTGGCCCGCCTGGCTAAGGGTGATAATACTTCTGGTTTTCATCTGCAAGGAGATGGTCTGTTGTGTCTTTTTGGTCGAGTTGTGGTACCCGAGGATTCTACTTTGAGGGATGAGATCTTATCGCAAGCTCACCGCATTCGATTTTCTGTACATCCAGGCAGCATGAAGATGTATAAGGATCTTCGCACTCGATTTTGGTGGAAAGGGATGAAGCGCAACGTTTATCAGTTTGTGTCCCGATGCCTTGTGTGTCAACAAGTCAAGGCAGAGTTTAGACGACCCGGAGGGTTATTTCACAGCTTAGAGATTCCTGAATGGAAGTAGGAGCATGTGACGATGGAATTTGTCACCCACTTGCCTATGTCTTCCAGAAATTAAGATGCTATTTGGGTTGTCGTGGATCGGTTGTCGAAGTCAGCGCATTTTCTTCCCTATAACCGCGATTACACCTTTGATAGGATGGCGCAATTATATGTGTGAGAGATTGTTCGACTGCATGGGATTTCGTTGAGCATTGTCAGCGATAGAGATCCGAGATTCACCTCGAGATTTTGGGGTAGTTTCCAGCGAGCCCTTGGTACTACTTTGAGCTTTAGTACGGCTTATCATCCAGAGATGGACGGACAGTCGGAGCGTACTATTCGAACTCTAGAGGATATGCTTCGCGCGGCAGTGATGGATTTTGGTCCAGCGTGGCATAATCATTTACCCTTGGTGGAGTTCTCCTACAACAATAGTTTTCATCGCAGCATTGGCATGACACCATTTGAGGCTCTTTATGGATGCCGTTGTCGTACACCTTTGTTTTAGGACGAGGTTGGCGAGTGTCAGGTTGAGGGTCCTCAGATGATTCAGCAGATGATTGATGCAGTAGAGTTGATCCAACGCAGAATTAAGGCAGCCCAGGATCGACAGGCTAGCTACGCAAACACTCACCGCAGACCACTTAATTTTGAGGTAGGAGAGTATGTTTTCTTGCGTGTGTCACCTTTCCGGAAGGTGATGAGGTTTGGTCGCAAGGGTAAGCTGACACCTAGATTTATTGGTCCTTTCGAGATTTTCGAGAAGATTGGGGATGTTGCTTATCGTCTGGCCTTGCCACCTAATCTTTCGGAGATCCACGATGTGTTCCATGTGTCCTTGTTGAGGCAGTATGTGGCGGACGAGTCGCATATTTTACATCAGACCGAGGTAAAGGTAGATCGAGATCTATCGTATGTGGAGAAACCCCTACGGATTCTTGACAGGAAGTACAAGGTACTTCATAACAAGCGCATACCATTGGTTATGGTACAGTGGCAGCGCAGAGGTACAGAGGAAGATACTTGGTTGTTGGAGAGCCGGATGTTAGCCGAGCACCCCGAGTTATTTTGAGATTTTGTACTTCTTTGTATCGAGTTTGTGCTTGTTCCATTGTAATAAAGAACATTTGGTTGGCTATTTATGTTTTCCTCTAAGACTTAAATTTCGAAGACGAAATTTCTTAAGTGGGGGAGAATGTAGTAACCCGCATTTCTGATTAGTGATTAAATGAGTAATTAATCACGTGATCATGTTTAGGTTAAGTAGAACATGATTAAGTAAGTTCCTGTTGGGATAACGGACTTCAGAAATGGATTCAGAGCACTCAAATTAGTTGAATTGGTTCAGCAGGATCGGACAGTCCGAAGAGGAAGTTCGGACGATTCGAAGTGGATCGGAAGCTCCATGCCAGGATCGGAGGCTCCGATCGAGATCGGAAGCTCCGTCGGCAAATCGGAAGCTCCGATCTGGACCAGGGCACACGTCATCGCTTACGTCAGCAAGGTGACACGTAATATTGAGCGATCGGATGCTCCGAAGGTGCGATCATAGGTTCCGATCGAGTTCGGACGTTCCGAACCAGGTTCGGAGGCTCCGAACGTTGTCTATAAATATGGGGGCCGAGGGTTCATTTGGAGTGAACCAATTCCTCTCTTCTCTCTCGATCCCTAAGCCTTCTAACTCAGATCTAGGGAGATCTAGGCATCCTACGGGGATTCCGGAAGTGACTTAGTGATCTAGACGTCGTCGCGGAGCTATGGCCCAGTTTTGAGGCTATCAACAACAAAGGGCTAATGACGGACGCAGGTATAGCATTGGCATCCTAAAAATATTTAGGAGTATGCAATAGCTTAATTAAGGCTTTTAGAGCTTAATTGTTGATGCATGGATACTTGCATTGTAGTAGCTATTAGACTGGACTAGTAGGCTTGGAGTCTAAACCAGCAGTGCTAGGTTTGACCAGCAGTGTTAGAGGTACGTAAGTACTGACTGAGATAGCCGACATGATATATTTGCTTATATGTTGCATGAGTATGTGCTATATGTTTTATCATGTTTTAGCATGTTTTACCGCCTTAGCACATACATGATTTTTACGTGTGACTACATCCGGAGAGATGTGAGTCATTGACAGTCTCCATAGGGAACGATGATCTCATTTTGGACTCGATTCAGGTATGACAGTTTCCATATGAGGCTTGTATCCTGTTTTGGATTCGGGTCAGGATGGGGTTGGCTCAGCCCTGATATGGAATATACGAGTACCCCGCGGAGTAGCTCTCTAGCCGGTACTGTATATTCTCGGCGCCATGAGTAAGTGTTTTCACTTGAGTTTTAAATCATCTGTATGCGCATATTTGTATTTATATCATTGCTTCGTATTGAGTGCTCTAGCTCACGCCCCTGTGTTTGGGTATTCGTTGTGTACCTTGTTGTGGGGCAGGTTTGAGGCTGGATGGTTCAGGCGGCTCCCAGCAGGATTGAGACTTTGGAGAGTCCAAGGTTGTAGAGGGTAGGGATTTATTTACCCTGAACCTTTGATTTGGTTGTTTAAACAGTATTTATACACTGGTGATAGCGTCAGTTGTATTCTGCCGATTGGATTTGTTGTATTTAATTATCCGCACTTTACGCTTTAAGCTTTTATTGCATGCGCTTTTACTATAACTCTGATTAGATAGTGGATCCGGGTTGGGTCACTACAGCAAATAACATGCAAGTATGTGATTCCTCGGAACACTCGAATCAAGTCGGATTCGAGTCACACGTTCCATTTCAGTCTAAGTCATCTTATACCTCTTTCAAACGTCGATTCTCCAAACTGGAAACAACAACAATTCCTCAATCAAGATTCAATCAAACTTCCTCAAGCGATAATAAGAAATCGATACTATACCGGCTACAATCTTCAAAGCGATACAACTCTTGAAATCTCGCAACTCAACGGCCTTCAAACGAATCTGTCAAAAGAAGTAATAAAGGCTCGAGATCAAAATACAACTCAATCGAAGACTTGGCTCAAACACTACAAACCGATTGATAATCCAAAACTCAAACCGGCGGCATAACGGCTGTATTCTGATCAAACTGGAAATGCAGACAACAAAATATCAATCCAAACAACTCTTATCAATCAACATTCAACCATAACAATCCAATTCCAACAAATCATAAAAACTCAACATTTCGAAAATCCCTTCAAAAATCATAACAAATCCGAATGACGCTCTATTTCGAAACCGATAGATAATAAACAATCAGAACTCTGCCAAGAACAACATACTAGCAACTCAATCGATTCTAAAGACATCCCAAAAACGAAACGTATCTGATCGGAGAAATACTTATGGTAGAACGAAGCTCTCGCAGCCGTGATCGCTAATCTGCCTTCAGAAATAAATTCCAACGGACGGATCGAGCTCGGGGAGAAATCTGGAAGCTTGAACTCACGTTGGGGAGTCTTCAATGGGGGAGGAGGCGTGTAGGGAAGAAGGTGAAGTGAAGAGGAAGGACAACACTTGATTAAATATCTATTTAAGTCCAAAATTGAATTTTAGTCCCTGAAAAATTCGAAATTTGCAAAAAGGACCCTGATCAAAATCAAGTCGGCTCTTGAACTCTGGAATCTCCGATTATCTCAAATAAAGTCAATTAAGATAAAATCGGGGCGTTACAATTCTCCCCCTCTTAGAAAAGATTCCGTCCTCGAAATCAAACACGGTTCTAACTCGAACTGTGTCTCTCAATTACTCCTTCAAGTCTGCCAATCAAAAGTCGACTCATTCTCGTTAGCATAATCCTCATCTGCTCAGTCACAATCCAATCGTCTCTGGTTCCAACTCAAAACATGCATCTTAGTTCGACTCGTCTGGTCTGGCTGTCCGTCGTTCTGAGGATATCGAACTGAAAGAGTTGAAATCAGACAACAAATATCATCAAAGTCCTTGCCGAAAGAACGAGTGCATTGAGGATCTCTGACTAAACTGACAGACTTCGGCAAAAAGATGACATCTAACGACCTCTGACAAGATATCAATCCTCTAGTCTTGACTGAAAGTCATTCTATACAGAAAATGGTAGCCGATTCCAACAATCGGTCAATCGAAGTTAGATAGTAGATAAAATAAGAACAGCTCAAAACATTAGTTGCTGCATACAATTCCTCAGATAAAGATTCGCAGTCAGAAATCTCAAACAATTTAATCATCTTTTCTGCCTCTAAATCAGCTCCAACTGTGAAAACAATTACTCCAACTCCCAAATCATAGAAAAGATCACGAAAATCTCTTCATAAGAAAAATAGATAACAGATCCCCAAATCAATAAGATCGCTGCGAGCTCGAAGTCCAAATTCAGACATTGATTCTCGAGTGTCTTCAGCTGTCTCGATGTCCAGACTATAGCGCGATTCCTCTGAATAAGAATACATCCCAAAATCTCGATAAGAAGAGAGCGCTAATCGGCACAAATTTCATCATTAACTCAAACAATCGAAGAAGACCATTCAATCGAAAAGAATTCCAACATTGAAAAATAACAAACAACTGCTTGGTACTAATATCTGCTATACGATTCTCAAAAACTCTGAAAGATCAGCACAATTCTCATTCCAAAAGATAAGAAATCAACGCTAAGAATTCCTAGTCTCAACTAATTCTTTTGAAAGATCCTGTTAATAGAAAGATTAACAACACTACTGGAGTATTTGTCAATTCGAATGATTCAACAAAAGTTTAGAGGCACGATAAACGTTAAACAGATTCTTCAATAAGAAGGCAATTAACTCGCCAGTATCTAACAGTCCAGTAAGAATAGAAAACCAAAATCAAGCATTACCTGATCTGTCATTATCGGGTGCAGCCTGAGTCTGCGGGTCCTCAAACAGAGCAAAGACTCGTGCCTACTGTCTGGGAGGCTGGCTTGCATACTGATTACCTTCCTGTCTATTCTGCTGCTGAGGTTGAAAAGAGTGGACAGTAGGAGCTTGTTGCTGAGGCTGAGCTGTCTGTCTCGAAAAACTTCCACTCTGAGCTTGCTCAGGGACACGCTGAGGACACGCTCTGGCAAAGTGCCCCGCATGGTTACAGATATAGCAGCTTCCAAAAATACCTCTACACTGATCACTGGAGTGACGACCTCCGCAGTTGGCACAAGAAATGCCTGATTGACCCGAACTCTGTCCCAATCCATGCTTCCTTGAGCCACTAGAGCTCGAAGAACTGGTTCCGTGCTTCTTAAACTGCTTCCCCTTCGGGAGATAGTAATCCTTCCTATTACCTCCACTGCTACCACCCTCAGAACTCGGTGGTTGGTTCTGAAACTGAAAGGATTGATTCTGGTAATGGAATGGTTGGCTCTGATATTGAGAAGATTGTGCCTGAAACTGTCCTTGCTGCTGCTGAGGCACAAACTGATTTCCTCTCTGTCTCCACAAACCTGCTTCAGCTCCTTTTTGCGTGATTCATGGCATCCGCAAAATTATCTGGCCTAGCAGTGTTTTCCAACGTGAAGATATCCGGGTTCAAACCATTAATGAACTGATCAGCTTTTGCTTCTTCATTGTCGGCAATGTGCGGTGCAAATCTCAGCAAACTATCAAACTTGGCCACATACTCCTCAATATTCAAATTTCCTTGTCATAGATTTCCAAATTCGGCTCCCTTGTCCTTTCGGTACGAAACTGGGAAAAATTGTTTGTAAAACTCAGACTTAAACAGATTCCAGTTAATAGTTGTACCTCGGTTCTCCAAGGACCTCTTCGTCGTGATCCACAAGTTCTTAGCCACACCACGAAGCTGATGAATGACTAACCTAGTTCAGCGGTCGTCGGAGTAATCAAGGGAATCAAACAACTGATCAATGTCGTCCAACCAGCTCTCACTGTCAACTGGATTCTCTGTACCCAACAACAACGGTGGATTAAACGACTGGAACCTCTTCAGCAAGGTTTCCATCGGCATCGCCGTAGCATCCATCTGAACAGTTTCGGTACTAGCTTGCTCATTCGGTGGAGTAACTGGCGGTGGGTTCCTGTTAATAACTCGTCGAGGACCCATATGATAATCAAAGGTTAGGACACAAGATATCTCAATCGCTGCAATTCGATGTCCTTGCAATCTCTCAAAATTCCGGATACAGGTGAATTACAGTTCATATCTCAAATAATTCATGCTTTATAAATTAAATCACATAGTCATGTAATTCAAATAATTCTCAATTAATAAAGCATGCTCGCATGGTATTTAAACAAATCAATTTAAATAACTCAATCACATGCGAGAATTCAATTCATGCGGACTCGATCTACCCCGCTCACTTCTAAATTCAGTCCAAGAATTTTATCTCTCTGATACAACTTAATGTGAGACCTCGTTTCTAAACCACTATTCTTGGAGTAAACAACAATTAAATATACAAGAAACCAAGAATCGAAGCGATCACAATATCTTTTTTTTTTAAAGGAAAACGACCGCGCGCCCGCGCCCTCGCCTCGCCAAAACCAGCGCGCCCGCGCTCTCGGAACGCACGCCCGCGCCCTTACCTTGCCAAAAGGCCGCGCGCCCGCGCCGTCTTCTTGCCCAGAAATCCAAGGCACCGAAAATAAATCTAACCAAACCTAAACATTTGCATTTAAAGTATCTGACAAGCCAATAACAATACAAGAAAAGTTTAGGGAAGAAAACATCCGATTTGGTAGTACCTACATCGATTCTTGCTTACAATACAAAACGAGAAGTTCGAATGACAAAACATGTTCGCAAAACATAAATTAGATTGACATGCTGATTTGAATTCTAAAAGAGTCTCACTTCTATCTCTTTCTCTTCACGTTAACCAGGTCTACTCTGACTCGGTCCTGCCCCATCTGTTGCCAAGTACACATACAAACAAAGACAACAGCCGGATAATCCGTTGAGAATACAATCACCAGTAAAAGAGATAAACATGCATATCAAATAATATATCAAAACATGATACATATATACAAGACAAGCAATTCCAAAAATCATCTCAAAACTTAATTAAATTGCATAATGCAATGCATGTCTTTAAATGTGGGATTATCAAGTTCGGATAATCAAGAAATTGCTGCTTTTGCTTTTTGGGATCTCGAGGATGAGATCACGTAAACAACTCACCGACTCTCCCGATCGAGGTGGTGCTACGTATCTCCATCCTCTAGACTTTGGTGCGACTATAAGGAGTATGCTAGCACTAGGTGAAACGGCTACACCTAGGCCACTCACAATATAGCCCCCAAAACGTCTAACATAAAAAGGGTCGTCCTGCCCGATAAAATCAAGGATTCTTAGCTCAAGATGAATGCAATGCAAATATAACTCAATCAACTAAATTCGAGTAAAAGCAAATAACATGCAAGTATGTGATTCCTCGGAACACTCGAATCAAATCGGATTCGAGTCACACATTCCATTCCAGTCTAAGTCATCTTATACCTCTTTCAAACGTCTATGCTCCAACCTGGAAACAACAACAATTCCTCAATCAAGATTCAATCAAACTTCCTCAAGCGATAATAAGAAATCGATACTATACCGGCTACAATCTTCAAAGCGATACAACTCTTGAAATCACGCATCTCAACGGCCTTCAAACGAATCTGTCAAAAGAAGTAATAAAGGCTCGAGATCAAAATACAACTCAATCGAAGACTTGGCTCAAACACTACAAACCGATTGATAATCCAAAACTCAAACCGGCGGCATAACGGCCGTATTCTGATCAAACCGGAAACGCGAACAGCAAAATATCAATCCAAACAACTCTTATCAATCAACATTCAACCGTAACAATCCAATTTCAAAAAATCATAAAAACTCAACCTTTCGAAAATCCCTTCAAAAATCATAACAAATCCGAACGACGCTCTATTTCGAAACCGACAGATAATAAACGATCAGAACTCTACCAAGAACAACATACTAGCCACTCAATCGATTCTAACGACATCCCAAAAATGAAACGTATCTGATCGGAGAAATAGTTACGGTAGAACGAAGCTCTCGCAGCCATGATCGCTAATCTGCCTTCAGAAATAAATTCCAACGGACGGATCGAGCTCGGGGAGAAATCTGGAAGCTTGAACTCACGTTGGGGAGTCTTCAATGGGGGAGGAGGCATGTAGGGAAGAATGTGAAGTGAATATGAAGGCCAACACTTGCTTAAATATCTATTTAAGTCCAAAATTTCATTTTAGTCCCTGAAAAATTCGAAATTTGCAAAAAGGACCCTGATCAAAATCAAGTCGGCTCTTGAACTCTGGAATCTCCGATTATCTCAAATAAAGTCAATTAAGATAAAATCGGGGCGTTACACTATTGGTAAAGCGGAATGCGCTAGGTCCTACACAATCAAAATCCTCCATTGCTAAAATCATAAAATTCATTAATAACTCAGAGCCCTCAAACTCTAAAGTAAAACCCAAGAATAAATGTTTAGCCAAAACTAAATGACCAGTCGGGGTAGATACTGACAGTACTACGTTTAGGGATATGTACGACAATCTATGACGCTTAACAAAACGTGATGAAAGAAATGAATGCAATGCACCAGTATCTATGAAAACAAAAACATGAATTTCACACAAAATAAATGTACCTGCGATAACTTCCTCATTCTCCTTCTGAACCTGATCTTGGCTCAGCGCAAAGATTTGTCCTTGAATACGCGGTCTCTGGTTAGTGTTCCCAACCATCTGCCCTTATGGATTCTACGGAACTGAAGCTTGCGAACCTGATCCAGATGCTGATCCTCCAACCACCTGTGGACAATCCCTCTTCATGTAACCCATATGTCCAAACGAGAACAAGCACCACCTGCTCCAAGGCGATGGTCTGTAGGATGGCGTCCACCGCACTTCTCGCACTGTCCCATCTTCTTCCCAAAGTGAAATATACCTCCTATAGATCCTGAACCTTATCCTGAACCTGAAGAAGAAGATGAACCAATGATTTACTTGGTCATAAAGAAGAAAAGCTCATGTTACGCTTGATGTTGTTCTATGCTTAGAGACAATGGTTAACTAGGTTTTCATAAATGGCCACCCGATCGTAAATCTCTTGGCAGAGACACTGCAGGAAAAAATCATACTTGGCCTCTGAGCTAGTGGAAACATACGGACAATACGACAATAACTCAAAGAACTTATGCGGGTATTCGTCAATAGACATGCTGCCCTCCTTCATGTTCATCAACTCGTTCTTCTTTGTCTGCAAAATTGCTGGAGGAAAATACAGTTATCGAAATTCCGTACAGAATTTATCCAAAATGGTTGTGCCTCGATCGAATATCCAAGGAGCAGAAGTGGACCTCCACCACTTGCGGGTACATCCTTCCAGATGAAATTTAACGGCCTGCATCTCATGCTCGTCAGTGCAATGGTACACCTCAAAAAAGTTATCCATCCTCTCTAACCAGTTCTTTGAGACTTCCGAGTCTCGCCTCCCTCCAATGGTTTAGGAGCCATCTGCGCAAACATGCGCAAGTCGAAACGGTCACTGTCATCCCTATTGCAATGGTGCCTCCAAGGTGGTTCTCTCTCCTCGTCGTCTCCCAAACGACCACTAACATTCCCATGGCTCTCATCTCCACGTCCAGCCATCTATAAAAGTATCAAAATTAAACCTCAAGACTGTGTACCTATATCCCAAATATTAGTCCATGCTCTGATATAAAATATGTAGTGACTCGTTCAAGAATCACAAGTTAATCAAAGCTTAAGAAAGAAAAATAACTTAAACACGATATTCAGATAATCTCGCGGAAACCTAAATATTTCAAACTAGAACATACCAACAGAATACAACCGGTCCAAATCAAATACCAATGGTATTATACAACCCCATCGAATCAAATACTAAAATCCAACAACAAAGAAACCTAGTACAGTAAAATCCACCCTGCTGCTCAACGAGAGCTACCATCTGATCCGTCCAACCTAAGTCCTGCTCTGTGAAATGGGGTGTCCAGAACAAAAGCCGAGGACGTGAGCTAACAATTCTCAGTACAGATGTATGAGTATACACATGCAATGAATGCTAAATACAAGTGAAGGGTACCGAAAACTTATCATTGATAGAATACTGCTCAGTCAAAGGCACCATTGTAGTTGCCCGTAACAAAAATCAGTAATTAAGGAATTAATCATAATTACATGGGAAGAGTTCGGAAGCTCCGAACAGGATCGGAAGCTCCGATGCAGGATCGGAAGCTCCAATGGTATTACGTCAGGCATGACGTGTGGCAAGATCGGAAGCTTCGATCAGGATCCGAAGCTCCGATCACCCCTATCCGAAGTCAACAAGTGATATTTTGACACGTGGCAGATCAGGATCTTCGGAAGCTCCGATGGCAGGATCGGACGTTCCGATCGAGGTTCGGACGTTCCGATCGAGGATCGGAGGATCCGATCATTGTCTAAAAATAGGAAGGCCGAGATTCAGATTTAGACGCACCAATCACCTCTTCTCTCTCGATTCCTTAGCCTTCTAGCTCAGATCTAGGGAATTCTAGGCGTCCCATCGGGAATCCGAAAGTGGCATAGCGATCCAGGCATCGTAGCGGAGCGGTGGCCTAGTTTTGAGGAACTTGACAGCAAAGGGCTAACGACGGACGATGGTATAGCTTTTGCTTCCTAAAAATATTTAGGAGTATGCAATAGCTTAGTTAAGGCTTTTAGAGCACTTTAATGATAGTAGTATCATTTGGCAGTGTAGAGCAGACTATAGGCGTGGACCTAGAGTGTGTAGAGCTTGCACTGATTTGAAGTACGAAAGTACTGTTTGAGATATCCTGACTGAGTATGCTTGTATTATGTGACTGCATGATTTATATGTCATTGATTTATGCTGCATTTATTTGCATACTGAGCTATCTCCTTCGAGATGTCTGTTAGTAGGGTTTTTCCCTATCCTGTTAGTTGTTGGACTTCCATCGATTTAGGTCCGGCATATCCACTAGTATTATGGTATGGGATGTAAGAGTGGGTGCCCAGTGAGCCAACTGTGTGGCTATGGGCTTTGTTGACTCTTTGTATAAACAATCTTTTTTTTAATATTATTTACACTTTTATGGCAATGACTTTATATTACTTCATATTGTTATATTGTGATATACTATTGTTGTTTTGATAAAGACCTTGAATATACTATAGTGTATGTAAGATGTGGTAGAATATGGAGATGTCTATCATGAAATACATCTTATAGTCACTGTATGTTCTAAAACCGTTCCTAGTCGATTGAGCCGTCCGATAATAAGGATAAGGATCGCTATAAAGTCCGCGGTTTTGGTTGTACACCATTAGTCCTTACGACTTGAAACATCATGGAGACTCTATATGCTAGTACTGTGCTTTGACTCGTTTACCGACTCTGAGGGGGTCATCAGGTGTCGAGATTGGGTACATTTACGACACATATAGGAGTCAATGCTATGCGATCTGAGGAGATATTAGTGTGATAAATCTCTGGCCAGAGTAATTGATGTGATTTAAGAAATGGTTTCTTAGTAGCACATGCGATGTCACTAATTTGATCTTCAAGATGTATTGCATAGTTATCGAATCTTGAGCGACTCTCGATATACCAATGGTTGTTGATTCGATCGGGATATATGGATGAAGGGACCGTACTGTACGCTAACCAAATCTACTGGTTCTTGTAGGCACTATCAGTGATACCTAGGGAATCATGGGCGATGTTGCTAGGCGCTTTACCATGATTCGTTGGGCAAGTCGGAAAGTGTTGTTCCGAGTCACAAGAGTTGTGAGCCCACGGCTAGCTGTATCCCTGAACCATTGAGGGTCACGCAGTGTAATGGAGTTTTAATCCCCGTTGAGATAGTTAAATTTAAAGAGTTAAATTTAATGAACTAAGGAGTTGGACTTCTTAAATAAGAGTAAGGGAGTAGGATTTCCTAAAATGACATAGGGATGGACATTTTGGAAACCACTGAATTCGGATTCAGGAAAATTTATTTAAGGAATAACGAATCAAATTCGTGTATTCTCTTCGCAGAAAACTTCTGATAGATTTTCTAGTGCAATCTATCAGAGAGATTAAATAGAAGGCGTTCATCGGTTCCAGGGAGAGACAACAAGAGCAGAATTGTTCTGTTGGTGTCCATTAATCTCGTTGCGAGATTTGAGGTAAAATTTATTTAATTGTTATTTAAATTTTACACACACGTAATTCAATTGATGAACGGTTGATACCCATACCATGGAAACGTTCCATGAAAAATTTTTAAACTTCCGCTGCACCGGGTATCAATCGTAATTGGTCTGGGAACTCGCCACAACAGTGGTATCAGAGCCAGGTTGCTCAGATCAATCGATTGAATTAATCAATTGTACAAAATTTTTGAGTCTCGGTTTATGAAACAAAATAAATAATAAAAAAAATATGTTAAAATTTTATTTTTGGTCCGGTCAAAAATTGTTTTTGATTGGTTCACGAGATTTCGGATCGAAATGTTCGAGTACGTAAATTTTAAAATTGATTTTGGATAAATTTGAATTTTTGGAAAATTTTAATATTTTATCCTTAAATTGAATTTTGAAATCAATTATTTGATATGGAGATAAAATATGATTTTATATGTGAAATTTGATTTTATATATAAAATATTATTTTATCTTGTTTAAATTTGAATTGCCACATCATGTTATCCAATAAATTAATTTTGAATTTTATGTTATTGGATAAGGATGATCGATTGCCATGACCATGGTTCCACCCCTAAAATGTATCCCCTACTTGTCATTGTTATTTATTGTAAATACATTAGATTTAGTGGGAGATCAAGATTTGAAGATGGTGGGCCCAGCAGACAATGAAGACTGAAGAAATGTAAATTGGAAGCATATGTAATAGGCAACCACGGGTCAATTAGAATCATTTTAAATATGATTTAAAATTTATATCAAGATAAATAAAGGAAATTTAAATATTGTTTAAATGTTCCTACCTTCCATCAACGGTCAATGTATGTGATGCTACCCGCGGATACGGTCCGGCTCATATTATTGGGGGGCCCGTCCGTCGGAAAGCTGTACATTGGATCGACAAATGTTGTAAGTTGGGTGGAACTCCCATGGGATCGGCTCATATTATTGGGGATCCACATGGCGACCGTCCATCACAACTTAATATTGATGGGTCATCTTGACATGTCACTTTAAACGGCGTCATATTATTGGGCCCTTATTGGACATGAGGTAAATACATGGGGGTTGCTTTGGAAGCAATTGGGCTCTACCTTTTGAGAATTATGGTTGGCTGATATTATTCGGGACCATAAGTTTGTCAATTGGACTCCATGTTCTCACTAAGGAAAAAGTTTCCCGTTTTCACTAGAGGGTGGTGAAATCGTTAAAATAGTGGGAGTGAGATTCATAAAATTAAATTCGCCTATTTTATGTCTTAGTAAATTGTTAAACAATCATTGATATATGTCTGTTTTCCTTTTCAGTATTTCATACAATGAATTCGCGAAATCCTTTATTCTCGATCCTCGAACAAAACAAGCTGACTGGCGCCAACTATACGGAATGGTTCCGGAAGTTGAAGATTGTCTTAACCTCGGAGAAAATGCTCTACGTGTTAGAGAAAGCACCTCCGAAGGAAGCACCAGCTGACATAAGTCCGGAGGAATTGGCCAAACTTGATGCATGGTGTGACCATGACATCAAGACCAAATGCTATATGCAAGCCTCGATGTCTAATGAACTCCAGAGGCGATTTGAGGACACGGTGAATGCTGCTGACATTCACACGCAACTCAAGGAACTTTTTGGGGCTCAGTCGAGGGCTGAAAGGTTCTCTACTGTTAAGGAGTTGATGACGTGCCGCATGCGTGAAGGGACTTCGGTCCGTGATCATGGGGTACGAGTGATTTGGCTCATACAGAAGTTAGCGACCCTTGATTTGGTGTTGGAGCATGAACTCAATGTGGACTTGCTGCTTCTATCTCTTCCTTTCATTTGATGGATTCGTGATAAATTTTAATATGAACAAGATAGAGGCCACCCTTGAAGAGATGGTCAATATGCTCGTTACATATGAATCCACACTTAAGAAGGATAAGCCAGCTTTCTTGGTGGGCTCCTCATCTTATGCTAAGAAGGGCCAAGTATGAAGGGCAAGAAACGTTCTGCCCCACCCAAGAAAGTGGAACCCGAGAAGAAGCAAAAGACAAAGGCTTCAAACGATGGAAAATCCAAGGATGTTTGCCATTACTGCAAGAAGCCGGGTCATTGGAAGCGCAACTGCAAGGAGTATCTTGAGCAGTTGGGAACTGCAAAGGGTATGTTCTATATCGAAATAAACATGTCACTTAATACAACTTCTTGGGTATTGGATACCGGATGTGGATCTCACATTTGCAATGATTTGCAGGTGATGACAAGAAGTCGCAGGCTTAGAATGGGTGAGACCCAGCTGACTCGGGAATGGTTCCAGAGTTGAAGCTACGGCCATTGGAGATGTTTGTTTGATTTTGCAGAATGGTTTTAAATTATTGTTGAGAGATGTTTTATTTGTGCCAGATTTAATTAAAAACATTATTTCTATTTCTATGCTTGATAGAGATGGTTATTCTTGTAATTTTGTGAATGGGATTTGCAATATTTACAAGAATGAATGTTTAATTGGAAATGGACAACTTGAAAACGATCTATACAATTTAAAACTAAAAAACGTTCCAGTAAATTGTATTGACAAACCGGCGACAACAAACAAAAGGAAAATCGATAGTCAAAACCCGGCAAACCTTTGGCACGCTAGACTAGGTCGTAGTCAAAATCTGTTGGATTTGATCCATACAGATGTTTGTGGTCCATTTAGAGTAGGGACTCAACCACACCTACTTCATTACCTTTACTGATGATTATTCTAGGTATGGGTATTTATATTTAATGAAATATAAGTCTGAAGCATTTGAAAAGTTGGGTATCAATCGTAATTGGTCTGGGAACTCGCCAGTTTTTCAACATGGGAGCCACCTCCTGAAGCGACGGCACATCGTCCTACATACCAGGGCCCGGTCTGTCTCTGTTATCTGATCCTTGACCTCGAGTTTATAGGGAGTTCACTTTGCATGCATGTATACTCATACTCTCGTACTGAGTATTTTATGCTCACGTCTCGTACTCTGTGTTTCTGGACACCCTATTCCATGGGGCAAGTTTGCGATTGGATGAGGCGGGTGGATCCAAGAGGGGGTAGGCAGTGGTTGGCCAGCTAGAGCTTCGTCTAGGTTTTACTTCTGTTGTTTTGGGTTGATACAACTATTCGATTTGGTTGTATAATATTTGGATAAATTACATATTTCTTTCCTTGGGATTGTATTTATTTATGGTTTCCGCAAGTTTATTCTGATATATGTTTTATTAAGTTAATTGCATTCCTAAGTTCTGTTTAGTAGGTGATCCGGGTAAGGGTCACTACATTTATGGTATCAGAGCATGCAAAAATATTCTTGGGATTTAGTCTCATCATGAGGTATTTTTGTAGATGGCAAACTACGATGATGAGAGTAGCCACGGAAGTGGAGGCGGTCGTTGGGGCGATGCCGACCGTGAGCGTCGTCGAGAACGGCATCATCGTCATCATGATGATGAGCGTTTCACTGTGCGTCGATTCTTAGCTATGGGTCCTAAGCCCTTAGCTATGGGTCCTAAGCCCTTAGTTGGAACTCATGGAGACGACCTTTCAGACATTGCATTGCACCGAGGATCAGAAGATGGAGACACGGGGCTATCTTCTAGAGGGACGTGCTCGCAGGTGGTGGAGGATTACTTCTGCACCTTTGGTTTCGGCTAGAGGAGTGGACACCTGGGTCGAGTTTCGTACAGCTTTCTATAAGATGTATTTCCCTCCTGCTCTCCGACAGGCAAAGGCAGGTGAGCTTCTGAGTCTGCATCAAGGAGCCATGAGTATCGAGGAGTATCAGCAGAAGTTTCTCGATCTGTTATCTTATTGTCCGGAGATTGCTGACAGCTCCCATATGAAGTATAACATGTTCCTTCAGGGCTTTAACCCTGAGATCCATGACCGTGTGGCGGTTGGCGACGACATGTCCTACGAGGGTTTGGTGAGCCATTTTCACCAAGCGGAGGACAGCATTCGGCGGAACAAGTCTTTCACTCAGTCGAGACCTGCTAGTTCTTTGGGACCCCGTGCCCAATCTTTCAAGAAGTCTGGATCTACTTCTTCTTCCTCTGGCTCTGCTGGTGTTGTCCGTTTTGGTAGGAAGGACAAGTGTGATCACTGTGGGAAGAACCATCCATCCGACAAGTGCCGTAGAGCTTCTGGAGCTTGTTTTCATTGCGGCAAGGTGGGTCACATTCGGAGGGATTGTCCAGTATCTGGGGGAGGCAGTTTTGGTTCTGGTTCAGGATCTGGTTCTCAGGCCACCGTTCAGCAGAGGTCGCAGGGACAGCCTGCTGGGAGTTCTCATTTGAGGCCACGAGCTTCTGGCTAGGTGTTTGCCCTGAGACATGATCAGGCAGTGGAGGAGAATGAGAAAGTCATCGCAGGTACATTTCTGCTTTATGGTATACCTGCTCTTGTACTTATTGACACTGGTGCATCTCATTCCTTCATTTCTGCACGTTTTTTTAAGAGGCATAAGTTACCATGCATTGCACTAGACGTAGTGATGTCGGTTTCTACTCCGACGGGCCAATCTGCTTCGGCTAAGCGTCTAGTGATGGGTTGCCCTTTAGAGTTCGAAGGGAACATTCTGTTAGCAAATCTCATGGTCCTGGCGATGGACGACTTTGATTGCATTTTAGGATAGATATGTTGACCACCTATCGAGCTTCAGTGGACTGCTATCAGAGATTAGTATGCTTTAATCCAGAGGGGAGTGAGAGCTGGTTTTTCTATGGAGAGGGAGCGCGACCCCCGATGCCTTTGGTATCAGCTTTGAGAGCCTGTCGAGCTCTAGAGTCTGGCAGGGAAGGCTACCTTATCTATGCAGTTGATTTGTTCGCTGAGAGTATTGGAATAGAGAGAATTCCTGTTGTGGATGAATTCCCAGATGTATTTCCTGATGAGATTCCGGGTTTTCCTCCTGCTAGGGAAGTCGAGTTTGGCATAGAGTTGATGCCGGGCACTTCACCTATTTTTCGAGCACCGTATCGTTTGGCTCCGTCAGAGATGCGTGAATTGAAGAATCAGCTACATGATCTTCTGGACAAGGGGTACATTCGTCCTAGTGTATCTCCTTGGGGAGTTCCTGTTCTTTTTGTAAAGAAGAAGGATGGGTCGATGCGGCTGTGCATTAACTATCGACAGCTGAATCGATCACTATGAAGAACAAGTATCCGTTGCCTCGTATTGATGACTTGTTTGATCAGCTGCAGGGCACGTCAGTTTACTCCAAGATTGACTTGAGATCTAGGTATCATCATTTGAGAGTCTGTGATCAGGACGTAGCCAAGACTGCATTCCGTACTCGCTATGGGCATTACGAGTTCCTAGTGATGCCATTTGGTTTGACTAATGCGCCGACTATGTTCATGTATCTGATGAACCGTGTCTTCAGGGAGTATTTGGACAAGTTTGTCGTGGTCTTCATTGACGACATCTTGGTGTATTCGCATAATACGGAAGAGCATGTTTCTCACTTGTGGTTGGTACTGCAGACTCTTCGGGATGAGAAGTTGTATGCCAAGCTGAGCAAGTGTGAGTTCTGGATGGATCGAGTGGTCTTTCTTGGCCATATCATATCCAGGGAGGGGATTTCTGTTGATCGAAGCAAGATTGAAGCGGTACTTAATTGGTCGCATCTGACGACAGTTGCTGAGATCCATAGTTTTCTGGGTCTAGCAGGGTATTATCGTCGCTTCATTCTGAACTTGTCTCAGTTAGCTCCACCTTTTACGCAGCTTACCTGCAAGGGTGTGGACTTCGAGTGGTCCTCCGAGTGTGAGAAGAATTTCTGTGATCTTCGACGATGGCTGACTTCTGCGCCGGTGTTGGCATTACCGTCAGGATCTGGAGGGTATGTGGTATACACTGATGCTTATCTTCAGGGGTTAGGTTGTGTTCTGACTCAGAATGGGCATGTGATCGCATACGCTTCTAGACAGCTAAAGCTTCACGAGGACAACTACCCAGTCCATGATTTGGAGTTAGCAGCCATTGTGTTTGCTTTGAAGATCTGGCGTCATTATCTGTATGGCGAGAAATTTGAGATCTTCACCGACCATAAGAGTCTCAAGTATTTGTTCACTCAGGCGGAATTGAACATGAGGCAGAGACGTTGGATGGACTTGCTTAAGGACTATGATTGCGAGATTAAGTACCATCCGGTAGCTGCTAATCTCACCGCTGATGCCTTGAGTCGCAAGGTGCAACTATCCGCACTTCAGACTTGTTCGATGTCTAGTGCTGAAACGACCCTAGCTCTATAATAAATAAATATGCGGAAATTTATTTTTTTTTTTTTTTTTTTATACTACTAAATAAAATATGTACATATATGCCCATACATATATGCACAGGATAAAATATTTAAAATAAATACATGACTAAATAAATAAACAATTAAATACTTAAAAAAAATGCATTCTTTAAAATAATTAAACATCTGAGTCAACCCTAGAATTAAAAATATACTGCATAAATAAAATAATTAAAATATGTGCATGCCCTAAAACATTTAATAAAATATTCCCATAAACCTCAACCACTAAAAATATAATAAAATGTATCATAAGACTCAAGCACGGTGACTGAGAAGCTGTCACGGTCACGGGGCTACTGCAGCGCTGCTCATACGTCCTCACCACCGGTAGGAGTAACCTGCTCCTCTACGTACTCACCTGCACCATATCAGTGTAGTGAGCCTAGAGGCCCAACATGCATACTAACAAGGGTTTAAAATAATTTAAATCAATTTAATACTAATACATACATATACATGAATGAGCATGCTTAAAATTTCATAACATAACTTACATAAATAAACATAAATAACATAATACATAACATACATAATATCATACATACTGAGTTGTTGAGCGCTTATTTTCTTAACAACGAATGGTCCTATCCGTAAGTGTGACCCATACTTATAGTGCGACTGATCAGTCTAAGAAACCATCGTACGAGGCTGGTGGCGAACCACCCATACATAAATGGCAGAAAACTGCCCATACATAAATGGCCACACTACTTCAATTTCCACCTAAAATATTTTATTTGCTCAACCATAGAAATTAAATCATAGCATAAAAATTGATTTCATGAATGCATGTACTTAAATAAATTGTGTGTCCTTCATATATATTTAATTTAATTTTCTTACTAACCTATAAATATTAAAATAACTTAAATGCATAAAAATAATTAAATATATAATCAGGACACATGCAATTTTCCCATGGATTGATACAGCTGCTGGCCCTAGACATGCAAGCCCATTAACTTAAGACTTGGCCCATAAATCAACCAAAGCCCAAAAATAACTAAAATAGCCCAAAATAAATTAATGAAACCCAAATAAATTAAATGGTACTAATTAAATTTTTTTGGGAATTTAATTAGTCCATTTAATTCCTAATTAACTTAAAGACTTAAAAATAAAAATACCCGAGCCCAATTAAAATAACCCGGACCCGGACCCACTTAACTTAACCCATCTTATTTTAGACCCGACCCGGACCACCTGACCCGACCCGGATCCAAGTCACACCCTAGAACCCGAAAACCCTTCCTTACTTTTCCCTCCTTGTCTCGGCCGCACGAGCAGCAGGCCTTCACGGCCTGCTGCAGCCCAGCTCCGGCCACCGTGGCCGGAGCCCCGCCGGTAGGACCTCCCCAGGGTCCTGCCGGTTCGAACCATAACCAGCCCCCGACCCCATGCACCCTGAATAGCCCAAGCTGAACCCCTTCTCCCGTAACCCTAGTCTGCGCAGCCCCATAGACCCTCTTCTGAAAAACCGTTCGGCCGTGGTTTCTAGCCCCAACCCAACCATGGCCGACTCATCTAGACATCCTAGGGACCCCGTAGGACCTAGCCAGCAGCCCCCTTCAAGCCATGTATGACTAAAACGTGAGCATGAAACAAGACAAGTCAAAACCGAGAGCATTAATGAAGAAAATTCGAAAAGCTTGCTGTCAAATGATAAAATTCTGATGTTACACACCCACACGCATACATTAACTGATATAGATTTGAAAAGTGAAGAAAACATGCCTTAATACCGATTTATAGAGCTACAAGCGTGTACGACGGGCTTCGGGACGACGGGACGACGACGGGATGCCTTGGCTTGCTTTGAACCTTCGAAACCGACCTCCTATGGAGTTTTAGGGCTGAAGACCGATTGGAGAAGATGATGAACAGTGGGGTGACGGCTGGGGGCTTGGAGTGATCGGCTAGAATAGGGTTTTAGGTAGAATAGGTTTTATTTTTGTGTTAAATAAAATATAGGTTAAGTAATTAAATATAAAAGGTTTTAAATATTAAATATATAACTTAAACTCCTAATTATAACTTTAAAAATCTGATAACAAAATAACAATCTCGAATTATTAATTTAGGGGAATTTTAAAAATACTAAAAAGTCAATATTTTGACTAATTTTGGATAAAAATGACCCCTAAAATTAAATAAAATTAAATACTTAAAATTTTGAGATAATAAAACTCAAAATAATATTTTAAGACTCCAAAAAGACTCATAAAATAATTTGGCTAGAAAGTTGTCATCTCGTCCGCCCACGGGCCCGTCTACGCGATCAAATAATAAAAATACTAAAAATCATAAAAATTACTAATTATGGGTTAAATGCTTAAAAAATAAATTAAATCATGCATAAAATAATTCACATAATTATTTAACCCATAAATCATAAATTTAAATAATTAAATATCCTAATTATGCAGACGGATTTATGTAATTAAAAATACCGGGTGTTACAATTCTCCCCCCCTTAAATTGAATTTCGTCCTCGAAATTAAAGTACTTACCCGAACAACTCCGGGTAGCGAGTCCTCATATCCTCCTCGGTCTCCCAAGTAGCTTCCTCCTCCGAGTGATTCAGCCACTGGACTCTGACCATCGGTATGACCCGCGTCCTAAGCCTCCGCTCCTCTCTAGCCAAGATCCGCACTGGTCTCTCCTCGTACACAAGATCTGGTGGCAACTGTAAGGGCTCGAAATCCAACACATGCGACGGGTTGGAGACATATCTCCGAAGCATGGATACATGGAAAACGTTGTGCACTGCCGCTAGCCCTGGAGGTAGAGCTAAACGATAGGCCAACGTGCCAACTCTCTCCAAGATCTCGAATGGCCCTATATATCTCGGATTAAGCTTGCCTCTCCGTCCAAAACGCGCTACTCCCTTCATAGGTGACACCTTCAGAAATACGTGATCACCGACTGCGAACTCCAAATCTCGTCGTCTGGCATCTGCATAACTCTTCTGCCGACTCTGCGCAGTCCTCATCCTATCTCGAATCTGCGTCACGATGTCAGCTGTCTGCTGCACAATCTCTGGACCCAGCAAAATCCTCTCACCAACCTCATCCCAATGCACAGGAGATCTGCATCTCCTCCCATAAAGTGCTGCATAAGGAGCCATTCCTATAGACGACTGAAAGCTGTTGTTATAGGTAAACTCCACTAATGGCAGTCTAGTCTCCCAAGATCCTCGAAAATCGATGACACAAGCTCTCAAAAGATCCTCGAGGACCTGGATCACTCTTTCGGACTGCCCATCTGTCTGGGGATGAAATGCTGTACTGAACAAAAGTCTAGTCCCCAAAGCTGTGTGCAGACTCTTCCAAAACGCTGAGGTGAACCTCGGATCTCTGTCTGACACGATAGACACTGGTATGCCATGCAGTCTAACAATCTCTCTGACGTAAAGCTCTGCATACTGTGTCAAAGTGTAAGTAGTTCTTACCGGCAAGAAATGAGCTGACTTGGTGAGTCTATCCACAATCACCCAAATCGCTGTACACCCTCTGGTACTCCTCGGTAAGCCAACCACAAAGTCCATCGTAATATTCTCCCACTTTCATTCCGAAATAGGGAGAGGTCTAAGAAGTCCTGCTGGACGCTGATGCTCTGCTTTGACTTGCTGACAAGTCAAGCACTCTGACACTACTCTCCCGATGTCACTCTTCATCCCAGGCCACCAATACAATAACTGCAAATCTCGGTACATCTTCGTACTTCCGGGGTGAATGGAGTACGGAGATGCATGAGCCTCTGCTAGAATCTCGGCTCTCAACTGATCAACGTTCGGTACCCACATCCTCCCACGGTACTGAACGATGCCATCCTCCACTGTATATAAGAGATTACCTCTGGCCTTATCTCTCTGTCTCCATCGCTGTAGCTCCTCATCAGTGGACTGTCCCTCTCTAATCTGATCTCGCAGAACTGGCTGCACCGTCAACACTGACAAGCTCGGTGCATGGCCACTCGGATAGCACTCCAAACCAAATCTCTGAATCTCGGTCTGTAGTGGTAACTGTACAGTCAAACATGATACCACTGACGACTTCCGACTCAAAGCATCTGCCACTACATTAGCCTTACCCGGATGGTAGCTAATGTCACAGTCATAGTCCTTAACCAGCTCAAGCCATCTGCGCTGCCTCATGTTCAACTCCTTCTGGGTGAAGAAGTACTTGAGGCTCTTGTGGTCTGTGAAAATCTTGCACTTCTCGCCATACAGATAGTGCCTCCAGATTTTCAACGCAAATACCACTGCTGCAAGCTCCAAATCATGCGTCGGATAGTTCTGCTCATGAATCTTCAACTGTCGCGACGCATATGCGATAACTCTACCACTCTGCATAAGTACTGCGCCCAAACCAAGCTTGGACGCGTCGGTGTACACCACTAACTCCTCATGTGGCACTGTCATAGCTAACACTGGTGCTGAAGTAAGTGCATCCTTCAGCTGATCAAAGCTCCTCTGACAATCTGGACTCCAACTATACTTCGCGTTCTTCTTGGTCAAGGAAGTCAAGGGTACTGCAATAGAGAAAAAACCCTTGATGAACTTCCTATAGTATCCTGCTAAACCCAAGAAGCTACGAATCTCCGAAGCATTCTTTGGAATCCCCCAATCCCTCACTGCCTGCACCTTGGACTGATCCACTGCAATCCCATCCCTAGAAATAATGTGGCCTAGAAACGCCACCTGCTCCAACCAAAACTCACACTTACTGAACTTTGCAAACAGTCGATGCTCCCTCAAAGTCTGCAAGGCTGTATGCAAATGCTGTGTATGCTCCTCAATGCTTCTCGAGTAGATCAATATGTCATCAATGAATACAATGACAAACTGATCTAGATACGGCTGGAAGACACGATGCATGAGATCCATAAAAACTGCTGGAGCATTGGTCAAACCAAAGGGCATCACCAAGAACTCATAGTGCCCATATCGTGTCCTAAAGGCAGTCTTAGACACGTCTGAATCTCTGACTCTCAGTTGATGGTAACCAGATCGCAGATCGATCTTGGAGAATACCGAAG
The DNA here is from genome assembly GCF_033568475.1 of Henckelia pumila. Classification (NCBI taxonomy): domain Eukaryota; kingdom Viridiplantae; phylum Streptophyta; class Magnoliopsida; order Lamiales; family Gesneriaceae; genus Henckelia; species Henckelia pumila. The sequence goes on along the minus strand of NW_027331863.1, from coordinate 65,474 downwards.
CTCCCTGCAACTGATCGAATAAATCCTCTATCCTCGGTAGCGGATACTTATTCTTCACTGTGACTCTGTTGAGCTCTCGGTAGTCAATGCACAATCTCATGCTGCCGTCCTTCTTCTTCACAAACAACACTGGAGCTCCCCATGGAGAAAAGATAGGACGAACAAAGCCCTTCTCCAACAGCTCCTGAATCTGCTCCTTCAACTTTCTCATCTCAGTAGGAGCAAGTCGATACGGTGCCTTAGAGATAGGCACAGTATCCGGCAACAACTCAATACTGAACTCCACCTCCCTCACTGGTGGAACTCCTGCAACATCGTCAGGAAAAACATCTGAATAGTCACGTACCACCTCTATATCTGATAAAGATCTGCTAGAAATGTCTGAGGTAGTGACCACACTAGCAAGAAAACCCTGACATCCATTGCGCAACAGTTTCCTCGCACGAACAAGTGATATCATCTGAGGAATACTGCTAGACTGAGATGCAAAGAAAGTAAACATCTCACCTCCTGCTGGCTTTACTGACACTGTCCTACGTCGGAAATCAATCGAAGCTCCATTAACTGATAGCCAGTCCATACCCAAAATCAAGTCAAACCCAGTCAATGGAAGAACCACTAGATCTGCTCGAATGGAGTGTCCCTGCAACTCCAATGCCAGATCCCTGATGACACTAGTGGTAGTGATAATCTGTCCGGATGGCATGGTAACATCGTAACCACTGTCTACAACCTCCGGTGAAATGCCTATCCGTCTGATAAAATCTCGGGAGATAAACGAATGCGTGGCTCCTGAATCTAGCAACGCAAACGTGGAGTTTCCTCCAAATAGAATTCTCCCTGCACGCAGAAGATTCCCAACAATTCATACCACTATGCTCCCAAGGTTAAAACACTAAAATCCTTAATTCTAATCACAAAGAAACAAAATTCTTATTCTAGCATGCTGATAGTTAAACTCAAGTAACAGGCATTCAAATATAATCGCAATAAACAAAAGTAAAGAATTGAAAAAGGTCTAGGGGTTAGGTATACCGGTGATCAAGGAGGTATCTGGGTCAGCCTCCTCTGCCTGCATCACATAAACTCGCCCACTGACGTTCTGCCTCTGCGGGCAGTTGGCAATCTGATGCCCCGGCTCTTTGCAACGATAGCAGACTCCTGCTCCCATAAGACACTGCCCGGAATGCATCTTCTGACACTTCGGACATACTGGATATCTCCCTAGAGTAGGGGCCCCGCCCCTAGTCTGCTGCTGTGGCTTCCCCTGAGGCCTCTGCTGATTCGGGCCCTTAGATGGCCCTGTAGACTGTTTCTTCGCAGGTGGCTGCGAAGATGGTCGCTGATACCCTGTCTGCACAAACTGCCTCTTACCCTGCTGCTCTCTCTGTATCTCCCTCCGTCCCTCCTCGGAACGCAAGGCCCTGCTGACTGCAGACTCATATGTAAAGACGTCTGCCATACGTACGTCATGCCTGATCTCAGCCCTCAAGCCCTCAACAAACTGTCGCAGCTTCTCCTGCGGACTATCAGCAATCATGGGCACAAAATGACAGCCCCTCTCATACTGGCTCACGTACTCCACCACAGATCTGTCCCCCTGACGGAGACTCATGAACTCTCGGATCATGCGACTGCGCACATCCTCAGTGAAATATTTGGCGTAGAAGATACGCCTGAACTCAGCCCATGTCAGTGTAGGTAGATGGACTCCTCTGACTGCACCCTTCACCAAAGGGCTGCATCGCCTCGCATCATGTACGTAGCACAGCTCACCCTGTCGGCGTCTGTGATCCCCATATAGTCGAAGATGGACTCAAGAGAGCGAATCCATCCCTCATCCACCAACGGATCGGTGGTCCCCACAAACTCCTTAGGCCCCTTCTTCTGGAACCTCTCTGCGACGTCCTCCTCGTGGGACAGTCTGGGACGGGCAGCCTGCTGCTCCAGCAAGGCAGTAATACCCGCCATCATCGTGGCACTGGCCTGCTCCAGTGCTGTCATGGGGTGCTGCTGAGGTGGCGGTGGAGGTGGAGGTGGAGGTCCCCCACGTCGGTTCACTGGTCTGGGAGGCATTCTGCACCACCACATATTTATTTACGTAAATCGCCTTGCATAACTAAGTGTTTAAAATTAAGGCTAACTTAAATTATAGAAATTAAATCATACTATAAACATTTAAAACTTACAGACCGGTAGCGTGGATTTCTGAGCTCGCAAAGCAGTAGCGACCCCTCCAAGGACCGTGCTCTGATACCAACTGAAACGACCCTAGCTCTATAATAAATAAATATGCGGAAAATTTTTTATTTTTTTTTTATTTTTTTTTTTTATACTACTAAATAAAATATGTACATATATGCCCATACATATATGCACAGGATAAAATATTTAAAATAAATACATGACTAAATAAATAAACAATTAAATACTTAAAAAAAATGCATTCTTTAAAATAATTAAACATCTGAGTCAACCCTAGAATTAAAAATATACTGCATAAATAAAATAATTAAAATATGTGCATGCCCTAAAACATTTAATAAAATATTCCCATAAACCTCAACCACTAAAAATATAATAAAATGTATCATAAGACTCAAGCACGGTGACTCAGAAGCTGTCACGGTCACGGGGCTACTGCAGCGCTGCTCATACGTCCTCACCACCGGTAGGAGTAACCTGCTCCTCTACGTACTCACCTGCACCATATTAGTGTAGTGAGCCTAGAGGCCCAACATGCATACTAACAAGGGTTTAAAATAATTTAAATTAATTTAATACTAATACATACATATACATGAATGAGCATGCTTAAAATTTCATAACATAACTTACATAAATAAACATAAATAACATAATACATAACATACATAATATCATACATACTGAGTTGTTGAGCGCTTATTTTCTTAACAACGAATGGTCCTATCCGTAAGTGTGACCCATACTTATAGTGCGACTGATCAGTCTAAGAAACCATCGTACGAGGCTGGTGGCGAACCACCCATACATAAATGGCAGAAAACTGCCCATACATAAATGGCCACACTACTTCAATTTCCACCTAAAATATTTTATTTGCTCAACCATAGAAATTAAATCATAGCATAAAAATTGATTTCATGAATGCATGTACTTAAATAAATTGTGTGTCCTTCATATATATTTAATTTAATTTTCTTACTAACCTATAAATATTAAAATAACTTAAATGCATAAAAATAATTAAATATATAATCAGGACACATGCAATTTTCTCATGGATTGATACAGCTGCTGGCCCTAGACATGCAAGCTCATTAACTTAAGACTTGGCCCATAAATCAACCAAAGCCCAAAAATAACTAAAATAGCCCAAAATAAATTAATGGAACCCAAATAAATTAAATGGTACTAATTAAATTTTTTTGGGAATTTAATTAGTCCATTTAATTCCTAATTAACTTAAAGACTTAAAAATAAAAATACCCGAGCCCAATTAAAATAACCCGGACCCGGACCCACTTAACTTAACCCATCTTATTTTAGACCCGACCCGGACCACCTGACCCGACCCGGATCCAAGTCACACCCTAGAACCCGAAAACCCTTCCTTACTTTTCCCTCCTTGTCTCGGCCGCACGAGCAGCAGGCCTGCAGCCCAGCTCCGGCCACCGTGGCCGGAGCCCCGCCGGCAGGACCTCCCCAGGGTCCTGCCGGTTCGAACCATAACCAGCCCCCGACCCCATGCACCCTGAATAGCCCAAGCCGAACCCCTTCTCCCGTAACCCTAGTCTGCGCAGCCCCATAGCCCCTCTTCTGAAAAACCGTTCGGCCGTGGTTTCTAGCCCCAACCCAACCATGGCCGACTCATCTAGACATCCTAGGGACCCCGTAGGACCTAGCCAGCAGCCCCCTTCAAGCCATGTATGACTAAAACGTGAGCATGAAACAAGACAAGTCAAAACCGAGAGCATTAATGAAGAAAATTCGAAAAGCTTGCTGTCAAATGATAAAATTCTGATGTTACACACCCACACGCATACATTCACTGATATAGATTTGAAAAGTGAAGAAAACATGCCTTAATACCGATTTATAGAGCTACAAGCGTGTACGACGGGCTTCGGGACGAAGGGACGACGACGGGATGCCTTGGCTTGATTTGAACCTTCGAAACCGACCTCCTATGGAGTTTTAGGGCTGAAGACCGATTGGAGAAGATGATGAACAGTGGGGTGACGGCTGGGGGCTTGGAGTGATCGGCTAGAATAGGGTTTTAGGTAGAATAGGTTTTATTTTTGTGTTAAATAAAATATAGGTTAAGTAATTAAATATAAAAGGTTTTAAATATTAAATATATAACTTAAACTCCTAATTATAACTTTAAAAATCTGATAACAAAATAACAATCTCGAATTATTAATTTAGGGGAATTTTAAAAATACTAAAAAGTCAATATTTTGACTAATTTTGGATAAAAATGACCCCTAAAATTAAATAAAATTAAATACTTAAAATTTTGAGATAATAAAACTCAAAATAATATTTTAAGACTCCAAAAAGACTCATAAAATAATTTGGCTAGAAAGTTGTCATCTCGTCCGTCCACGGGCCCGTCTACGCGATCAAATAATAAAAATACTAAAAATCATAAAAATTACTAATTATGGGTTAAATGCTTAAAAAATAAATTAAATCATGCATAAAATAATTCACATAATTATTTAACCCATAAATCATAAATTTAAATAATTAAATATCCTAATTATGCAGGCGGATTTATGTAATTAAAAATACCGGGTGTTACAAGTGCGATCAGTGATTGTTGTACTTCAGGATATACCTTCAAGCATAAGAAAGGTATGCAGAGTATCCAAATGTTTGCGATACTATCTGAGCCAGCTTTGTATTCATGGATTCGAGATGCTCAGATGTCTGATTCGAAGACCCAGCGTTTAGCTCGTCTAGCTAACGAGGGTAGCTCGTCTGGATTTCATTATCAGTCAGATGGCTTTCTGTGTTTGCTTGTAGGCTTGTGATTCCGCAGGATGAAGAATTGCGAGAGGAGATTTTGTCTCAGGAGCAACGCTCTAAGTTGAGTATTCATCCTGGGAGCAACAAGATGTACAAGGATCTACGTAGTCGTTTCTGGTGGAAAGGAATGAAACGCAGTGTTTACCAGTTTGTTTCGAGATGTTTGGTGTGTCAACATGTCAAGGCAGAGCACCGATGATCTGGAGGATTGCTTCACAGTCTGTCTATTCCTGAATGGAAATGGGAGTTTATCACAATGGACTTTGTGACCCATTTGCCGGTATCCCCGAGGAACTGTGATGCTATCTGGGTTATGGTGGACCGACTTACCAAGTCAGTGCATTTCATTGCCTATAGCCGAGAGTACTCTGTGGATCGCATGGCACGGATGTACATTCAGGAGATCGTTCGACTTCATGGAGTGCCTGTGAGCATTGTCAGCGATCGGGACCCCAGGTTTACTTCTAGGTTCTGGGGGAGTGTTCAGCGTGCGATGGGCACCACTCTCAGTTTGAGTACTGCCTATCATACGGAGACCGATGGACAGTCAGAGCGCACTATCCATACTTTGGAGGATATGCTAGAGCATGCGTCATGGATTTTGGTCCAGCCTGATAGGATCATTTGCCATTGATCGAGTTCGCGTACAACAACAGCTATCATACTAGTATTGGGATGGCACCTTTTGAGGCGTTGTACGGGGGACGTTGTCGTACTCCACTCTTCTGGGAAGAAGTCGGGGAGAGACAGGCTGAGGGGCCGGAGTTTATCCAGCAGGCGATAGACATTGTTGATCAGATCAAGAAACGGATAAAGACTGCACAGGATCGTCAGGCCAGCTATGCTAATACCAAGCGTAGGCCTTTGCAGTTCGATGTCGGGGAGAAAGTGTTTCTGAGAGTGTCACCTTTCCGCAAGATTCTCAGATTTGGCTTTAAGGGCAAGTTGTCTCCCAGGTTTATCGGTCCGTTTGAGATCTTGGAGAGCATTGTCGATTTGGCTTATCGACTAGCTTTGCCACCGCATCTTTCCAGTATTCACGACGTGTTCCACGTATCACTGTTGCGACGGTATGTGGCGGATGAGTCTCATATTCTGCAGCGGTTTGAGGTTCAAGTGAGCAAGGATTTGACTTATGTTGAGAAAGCTATTCGTATCCTGGATTATAAGGATAAGGTTTTGCGGAACAAAGTCATTCCTCTGGTTTTAGTTCAATGGAAACGCCGAGGCACTGAGCAGGCTACTTGGGAACTTGAGGACAGGATGCGTGAAGACCATCCTGAGTTGTTTTGATTTCATTCTTTAGTTGTATTTGGTTGCAAACTCTATAAATGTTTGATTTGAATAAAGAATGTTTCTGATCTCTGTATTACATTCAGTACTTAAGATCTGATTTCGAGGACGAAATAACTTAAGTGGGGGAGAATGTAGTAGCCCGTAACCAAAATCAGTAATTAAGGAATTAATAATAATTACTTGGGAAGAGTTCGGAAGCTCCGAACAGGATCGGAAGCTCCGATGGTATTACGTCAGGCATGACGTGTGGCAAGATCAGAAGCTCCGATCAGGATCGGAAGCTCCGATCACCCCTATCCGAAGTCAACAAGTGATATTTTGACACATGGCAGATCAGGATCTTCGGAAGCTCCGATGGCAGGATCGGACGTTACGATCTAGGTTCGGATGTTCCGATCGAGGATCGGAGGCTCCGATCGTTGTCTATAAATAGGAAGGCCGAGATTCAGATTTAGACGCACCAATCACCTCTTCTCTCTCGATTCCTTAGCCTTCTAGCTCAGATCTAGGGAATTCTAGGCGTCCCATCGGGAATCTGAAAGTGGCATAGCGATCCAGGCGTCGTAGCATAGCGATGGCCTAGTTTTGAGGCACTCGACAGCAAAGGGCTAACGACGGACGAAGGTATAGCTTTTGCTTCCTAAAAATATTTAGGAGTGTGCAATAGCTTAGTTAAGGCTTTTAGAGCACTTTAATGATAGTAGTATCATTTGGCAGTGTAGAGCAGACTATAGGCGTGGACCTAGAGTTGGTAGAGCTTGCACTGATTTGAGGTACGAAAGTACTGTTCGAGATATCCTGACTGAGTATGTATGTATTATGTGACTGCATGATTTATATGTAATTGATTTATGCTGCATTTATTTTCATACTGAGCTATCTCATTCGAGATGTCTGTTAGTAGGGTTTTTCCCTATCCTGTTAGTGGTTGGACTTCCATCGATTTGGGTCCGGCATATCCATTGGTATTATGGTATGGGAGCCACCTCCTGAAGCGACGGCACAGCGTGCTACATACCAGGTGAAAGAGTAGGTGCCCGGTGAGCCAACTTGTGGCTAAGGGCTTTGATGACTCTTTGTATAAACAATCTTCTGTTTAATATAATTTACACTTTTATAAATGGCAATGACTTTATCTTTCTTCATATTGTTATATTGTGATATACTATTGTTGTTTTGATAAAGACCTTGAATATACTATAGTGTATGTAAGATGTGGTAGAACATGGAGATGTCTATCATGAAACACATCTTATAGTCACTGTATATTCTAAACTGTTCCTAGTCGATTGAGCCGTCCGATAATAAGGATAAGGATCGCTCGAGTTTGAGACTAGCATTTGCGATGCAGAGTACCACGTTTCATTGGTAAGGAACATAGAGATGTTCGAAGCATGCAAATGGATATTCATACGATGAATGATCGAACTACCCTATCCGGACTTTCCAAGTGGTTATCACTTATCGAGTGGATAAAGTCCGCGGTTTTGGTTGTACACCATTAGTCCTTACTACTTGAAACATCATTGAGACTCTATATGCTAGTACTGTGCTTTGACTCGTTTACCGACTCTATTGGGGTCATCAGGTGTCGGGATTGGGTACAGTTACAACACATATAGGAGTCGATGCTTTGTTTTCAAGGATTCACCACATACTTGCGAGTGTGGATATCCTATGCGATCTGAGGAGATATTAGTGTGACGAATCTCTAGCCAGAGTACATGATGTGTTTTAAGAAATGGTTTCTTAGTAGCACATGCGATGTCACTATTTGATCTTCAAGATGTATTGCATAGTTATCGAATCTCGAACGACTCTCGATATACCAATGGTTGTTGATTCGATCGGGATATATGGATGAAGGACCGTACTGTACGCTAACCAAAATCTATTGGTTCTTGCAGGCACTATCAGTGATACCTAGGGAATCATAGGGCGATGTTGCTAGGCGCTCTTACCATGATTCGATGGGCAAGTCGGAAATCGTTGTTCCGAGTCACAAGGAGTTGTGAGCCCACGGCTAGCTGTATCCCTGAACCATTGAGGGTCACACAGAGTAATGGATTTTTAATCCCCGTTGAGATAGTTAAATTTAAAGAGTTAAATTTAATGAACAAAGAAGTTGGACTTCTTAATTAAGAGTAGAGGAGTAAGATTTCCTAAAATGACATAGGGATGGGCATTTTTGGAAATCACTGAATTCGGATTCAGAAAAATTTATCTTGACTTTAAAAGGTGCAGAAATGGTTTCTGTGCACATTGGTGAAATCGGTTTATCAATCGGAGTCACGATGAATTTTATATTAATTTCTGAACATGCGGGCTTTGCTTGTCGGGCTTGAACTTATGACTAATGGGCCCTAAGCTGTTAGTGGCCTACATTATAAATAAGTTATTGCAGTACAGAAATTACATGCAACAGGTCACAATTTTCGAAAAAACCCTATTTTTCTCTCAGTAGTGGCCGCCCCCCCTTCTCCCCTCTGCTCGAAAAATCCAGTCTGTGAATTTTGAATTGCAGTCTGGTTTAACAGATCAAATTCGTTAATCTCTTCGTAGAAACTTCTGATAGATTTTCTAGTGCAATCTATCAGAGGGATTAAATATCCGTTCATGGACCTGATTGAAGAACAGTTTGTCCATCAGTTCCAGGGATATACAACAAGAGCAGAGCAATCTGTTGGTGTCCATAATCTCGCTTCGAGATTGGAGGTAAAAATTTTATAATCGTTATTTAATTTTTACACACACAATTTAATCGTAAGGTTGATACCCATTATGGAATCGTTCCATATAAAATTTTTAAACTTCCGCTGCACTGGGTATCAATCCTAATTGATCTGATCGCCGAGTTCTCCAACAGTGGTATCAGAGCCAGGTTGCTCAGATCAAGCGATTAAATTAATCGATTGTACAAAAATTTTTTAAGCTTCGGTTTTTGAAACAAAATAAATATTTTAAAAAAAAAAATATTTCGATTGGATCGCTGCCCGGGGGGGGGGCAGTGATGGTCGCTGCCCCGGGAAATGCATGGCGCTGCGCAGGGGCAGCCGGGCTGCCCGGCCCGAGCCCTATGGGGCGCGGGCAGCCCGGGAATGTCTTGGGCGGCCCGCGGAAAAATTAATTTTTTAATTTTTAAATTAAATTTTAATATGTTAAAATTCTATTTTTGGTCCGATCGAAAATTGTTTTTGATTGGTTCACGAGGCGTCGGATCGAATTGTTCGAGTCCAAAAATTTTAAAATTGATTTTTGGATAAATTTGAATTTTTGGAAAATTTAAATATTTTATCCGATAAATTGAATTTTGAAATTAATTATTTTTGGTACAATTGATGATAAGATATGATCTTATGGATATATTGAATAAAATATGATTTTATGTATAAAATTGGATTTTATAGATAAAATATGATTTTATTTGATAAAAAGATAAAATATGATTTTGTATATAAAATAAGATTTTATGTATGAAATATGATTTTATCCTTTTAAATTTAAATTGTCATTGCATGTTATCCAATAAATTAATTTTGAATTAAATGTTATTGGATAAGGATGATCGATTGCCATGACCAATTTTGTAGGTGTATGTTAGGAATTTACATTTGTTTTTATTGTTGTTGGATTTATTAATGGGCCTGGTTTATGGCCCAATATGAATTGTCATATGTAATAAAAGTGGGCTTGGTTTATGGCCCGTTCCCACCACTTAAAAATGTATCCCCTACTTGTCATTGTTATTTATTGTAAATACATTAGATTTAGTGGGAGATCAAGATTTGAAGATGGAGGTGGGCCCAGCAGACAATAAAGACAGAAGAAATGTAAATTGGAAGCTCAATGTAATAGGATTGCATTGCATACTGCATATTACCTAGGATTGGACTAAGACTCGTGATTGACAACCACGGGTCGATTAGAAATGGAATCGATCATCCTATATAATATGTGATATTATTGTTGTATGCATGTTTTAGACAAAATTGTGTGAATCCGGCAAGCATACAAAAATTTTAAAAATGATGAGACAAATTTTCAAAATTAAAATCCCTCATTTTAAATATGATTTAAAATTGATATCAAGATAAATAAAGGAAATTTAAATTTGTTTAAATGTTCCTACCTTCCATCAACGATCAATTTATGAGATGCTACCCGCGGATACGGCCCGACTCATATTATTGGGGGGGCCCGTTCGTCGGAAAGCTGTACATTGGATCGACACATGTTGTAAGTTGGGTGGAACTCCCATGGGATCGGCTCATATTATTGGGGGATACACATGGCGACCGTCCATCACAACTTAATATTGATGGGTCATCTTGACATGTCACATTAAACGGCGTCATATTATTGGGCCTTTATTGGACATGAGGTAAAAACGTGGAGGTTGCTTTGGAAGCAATTGGGCTCTACCTTTTGAAAATTATGGTTGGCTGATATTATTTGGGACCATAGTTTGTCAATTGGACTCCATGTTCTCACTAAGGAAAACAGTTTCCCGTTTTCACTAGAGGGTAGTGAAATCGTTAAAATAGTGGGAGTGAGATTCATAAAATAAATTTCGCCTATTTTATGTCTTAGTAAATTACTTAAACAATCACTGATATTTATCTGTTTCATCTCAGTATATCATTATGATGAATCTTCGTAATCCACATGTCTCAATTCTCCAACAAAACAAACTTACTGGCGCAAACAATACAGAATGATTCCATAAGTTAAGATTGTCCTAAGTTCGGAAAAAATTTTCTAAGTGTTAGAAAAGGCTTCTCCGAAAACAGTCCCGGCTGATGTAACTGCCGAAAGGTTGGCCGAACTAGAGAAATGGTTGGACCATGATCTCAAGGCCAAATGTTACATGCAAAATTGGACACGTCTAAACAAGTTTGCCATCACTGCAAGAAACCCGGTCATTGGAAACGTAACTGCAAGGAATACGTCAAGCAGTTGCGAACTGCAAAGGGTATGTTTTACGTTAAAATAAATGTTTTTCTTAATACTACTTCTTGGGTATTGGATACCAGATGTAGATCTCATATTTGCAATGAGTTGCAAATGATGACAAGAAGTAATAGGCTAAGGATGGGTGAGACCCAGTCAAGGCTCGGGAATGGTTCCAGAGATAAATCCAAAGCTATAGGAGACATTTATTTTTGCAAAAAAATTTTAAGTTATTTTTGAGAGATGTTTTATATGTTCCGGATTTGGTCAAAAACATTATATATATTTCTATGCTTGATAGAGATGGGTTTTCTTGCAAATTTTGTAAATGGGATTTGCAATATTTACAAGAATGAATGTTTGATTGGAAATGGACAACTTGAAAACGATCTATATAACTTAAAATTGAAAGACGTTCCAATAAATTATGTTGATAAACCGGCAACAACAAACAAAAGGAAAATCGATAGTCAAAACCCGGCAAACCTTTGGCATGCTAGGCTAGGTCATATTTCCTCAAGGAGGATGAACAAGCTAGTGGGAGAGGGCATGTTTGATATTTCTGATATTAACTCTCTACCTACTTGTGAATCTTGCCTGAAAGGAAAAAAGACTAAATCTCCTTTTAAGGGGAAACCTGAGCGTAGTCAAAATCTGTTGAATTTGATCCATACAGATGTTTGTGGTCCATTTAGAGTTGGTACTCAATATGGCCACACCTACTTCATTACCTTTACTGATGATTATTCTAGGTATGGGTATTTATATTTAATGAAATATAAGTCTGAAGCGTTTGAAAAGTTCAAAGAATTCAAGGCTGAAGTAGAAAACAAGCTAGGTAAAAGTATTAAAGCACTTTGATCGGATCGAGGTGGAGAATACTTAAGTACCGAGTTTTTGGACTATCTAAAAGAGAATGGGATTCTCTCTCAGTGGACTCCTCCTATGACACCACAGCTTAATGGTGTATCGGAGCGTCGTAATCGAACTTTGTTGAACATGGTTCGATCCATGATGAGCTTCACTGAGCTTCCACCTTCGTTTTGGGGCTATGCGCTTGAAACAACGGTATTGTTGTTGAACAACGTCCACACTAAAGCAGTGGACAAAACACCATGCGAGTTATGGAATGGCAAAGCTCCTAAGTATTCGTACTTGAGGATTTGGGGATGTCCTGCTTACGTGAAGCGGACAGTGGGAGATAAGTTTGATAGTCGATCCAGCTTATGTTATTTTGTAGGGTATCCGAAGAATTCAATTGGATATTATTTCTATTATCCTGCTAAAACAAAGGTGTTTGTTTCAAGGAATGCCACCTTCTTGGAGAAGGAGTTCTTATTGGATAAGAAAGGCGAGATGATGGAACTCGAAGAAATTCGAGAAGAACCCGAAATACAAAATAACGATCCTACACCTCAGGAACCATTAATAGACACGCCTGTACCTAGAAGATCCGAGAGGATTTCTAGACCTCCTATCCGATATGGTCTTCTTCTTGAAGGGGATCAAGAAGAACCCAATGTTGGATGTGATCCAAGAAACTTCAAGGAAGCAATTTCTGATGCGGATTCAAATTTATGGCTTGAAGCTATGCAGTCGGAAATAGATTCGATGCATACAAACCAAGTTTGGTCTTTAGTAGATCCTCCCGATGGAATTGTTCCAATAGGGTGTAAATGGATCTACAAGAGAAAGCTTGGGCCTGATGGTAAGGTATTGACCTACAAGGCGCGATTGGTGGCAAAAGGTTATACTCAAAGACAAGGAGTTGACTATGATGAAACCTTTTCACCAGTTGCAATGTTCAAGTCCATAAGAATCCTTATTGCCATAGCTGCATGGTATGACTATGAGATATGGCAAATGGATGTGAAGACTGCTTTTCTTAATGGAGACATTAAGGAAGAAATCTATATGAAGCAGCCTGAGGGGTTCACATCCATGGGAAGCGAGCATAAGGTATGCAAGCTTCAGAGATCAATTTATGGTCTAAAACAAGCATCAAGAAGTTGGAACCAGAAATTTGATGAAACAATAAAGGATTTTGGTTTCATTAAGAACCCGGAGGAACCATGCGTGAACAAGAAAGTAGTTAAGGATGCTGTGACATTCTTAGTACTTTATGTTGATGACATCCTACTCATTGGGAATGACGTAGGGATGTTGCAGTCAACAAAGATATGGTTATCAGGTAGATTCTCGATGAAGGATTTGGGTGAGGCATCCTATATTCTAGGGATACAGATCTATAGAGATAGATCTAAGAGAATGATAGGACTCACTCAATCAACCTACATCGACACCATATTGAAACTGTTTTCAATGGATGGGTCCAAGAGAGGACATCTACCCATGTGTCATGGAGTTTCTCTATCCAAGTCTATGTGTCCCAAGACGGATAAAGAGATAGAGAAAATGACACATGTACCATATGCGTCAGCCATAGGTAGTATCATGTATGAGATGATATCTACCAGACCGGATGTAGCATTTGCTCTGAGTGTCACGAGCAGATATCAAGCTAATCCCGGTCAAATGCATTGGAAAGCCGTGAAGGACATTCTTAAGTACTTACGAAGGACTAAGAATATGTTCATGGTATATGGAGGAAGAGAACTAAAATTGGAAGGCTATACCGACTCTAGCTTCCAAAGTGACGTGGATGACTCGAAGTCAACCTTTGGATTTGTGTTCATGCTCAATGGTGGTGCTGTCTCTTGGAAGAGTTCCAAGCAAGACACCACAGCAGATTCCACCACTGAGGCAGAATACATTGCAGCATCAGCTGCTGCTAAAGAGGCCGTTTGGATGAGGAATTTTGTCCAAGAGTTGGGCGTTATTCCTGAAGTTGTTGGTCCAGTCCCGGTGTACTGTGACAACACGGGTGCCGTTGCTCAGGCAAAGGAACCAAGGTCTCATCAAAGATCCAAACACGTACTGTGGAAATACCACATCATCCGGGAGATTGTGGAAAGAGGAGACATCACTGTCGAAAGAGTGGCCTCTGCAGACAATATCGCTGATCCACTTACTAAGCCCTTTCCAGGACCATTATTTGACAAACATCGCGAAGCAATGGGTCTACGTAGTATGACTAGTTGGCTTTAGGGCAAGTGGGAGATTGAAAGAGTAGGTGCCCGGTGAGCCAACTTGTGGCTAAGGGCTTTGATGACTCTTTGTATAAACAATCTTCTGTTTAATATAATTTACACTTTTATAAATGGCAATGACTTTATCTTTCTTCATATTGTTATATTGTGATATACTATTGTTGTTTTGATAAAGACCTTGAATTTACTATAGTGTATGTAAGATGTGGTAGAACATGGAGATGTCTATCATGAAACACATCTTAGAGTCACTGTGTATTCTAAACTGTTCCTAGTCGATTGAGCCGTCCGATAATAAGGATAAGGATTGCTCGAGTTAGAGACTAGCATTTGCGATGCAGAGTACCACGTTTCATTGGTAAGAAACATAGAGATGTTTGAAGCATGCAAATGGATATTCATACGATGAATGATCGAACTACCCTATCCGGACTTTCCAAGTGGTTATCACTTATCGAGTGGATAAAGTCCGCGGTTTTGGTTGTACACCATTAGTCCTTACTACTTGAAACATCATTGAAACTCTATATGCTAGTATGAAAGAGTGGGTGCCCAGTGAGCCAACTTGTGGCTATGGGCTTTGATGACTCTTTGTACAAACGATCTTTTGTTTAATGTAATTTACACTTTTATTAATGGCAATGACTTTATCTTTCTTCATATTGTTATATTATGATATACTATTGTTGTTTTGATAAAGACCTTGAATATACTATAGTGTATGTAAGATGTGGTAGAACATGGGGATGTCTATCATGAAATACATCTTATAGCCACTGTATATTCTAAACTGTTCCTAGTCGATTGAGCCGTCCGATAATAAGGATAAGGATCGCTCGAGTTTGAGACTAGCATTTGCGATGCGGAGTACCACGTTTTATTGGTAGGGAACATGGAGATGTTCGAAGCATGCAAATGGATATTCATAGGATGAATAATCGAACTACCCTATCCGGACTTTCCAAGTGGTTATCACTTATCGAGTGGATAAAGTCCGCGGTTTTGGTTGTACACCATTAGTCCTTACTACTTGAAACATCATGGAGACTCTATATGCTAGTACTGTGCTTTGACTCATTTACCGACTCTATGGGGGTCATCAGGTGTCGGGATTGGGTACAGTTACAACACATATAGGAGTCGATGCATTGTTGTCAAGGATTCACCACATACTTGCGAGTGTGGATATCCTATGCGATCTGAGGAGATATTAGTGTGACGAATCTCTGGCCAGAGTACTTGATGTGATTTAAGAAATGGTTTCTTAGTAGCACATGCGATGTCACTAATTTGATCTTCAAGATGTATTGCATAGTTATCGAATCTTGAGCGACTCTCGATATACCAATGGTTGTTGATTCGATCGGGATATTTGGATGAAGGGACCGTACTGTACGCTAACCAAAATCTACTGGTTCTTGTAGGCACTATCATTGATACCTAGGGAATCATGGGGCAATGTTGCTAGGCGCTTTACCATGATTCGTTGGGCAAGTCGGAAATCGTTGTTCCGAGTCACAAGGAGTTGTGAGCCCACGGCTAGCTGTATCCCTGAACCATTGAGGGTCACACAGTGTAATGGAGTTTTAATCCCCGTTGAGATAGTTAAATTTAAAGAGTTAAATTTAATGAATAAAGAAGTTGGACTTTTTAAATAAGAGTAAGGGAGTAGGATTTTCTAAAATGACATAGGGATGTACATTTTTGGAAACCACTGAATTCGGATTCAAGAAAATTTATCTTGACTTTAAAATGTGCAGAAATGGTTTCTGTGCACATTGGTAAAATCGGTTTATCAATCGGAGTCACGATGAATTTTATATTAATTTCTGAACATGCGGGCTTTGCTTGTCGGGCCTCAACTTATGACTAATGGGCCCTAAGGTGTTAGTGGCCTGCATTATAAATAAGTTATTGCAGTACAGAAATTACAGACAGTTGGTCATAATTTTGAGAGACAGTTTTCGAAAAAAACCCTAGCTCTCTCTAGAAATTCGGCCGCCCCTCCCTCTCTCTGTCAGAGATTTTCCGGTCTGTGATTTTGAATTGCAGACAGGATTAGCGAATCAAATTCGTTATTCTCTTCACAGAAAACTTCTGATAGATTTTCTAGTGCAATCTATCAGAGGGATTAAACCTCCATTCGTGGACCTGATTGAAGGAAAGCTTGTTCATCAGTTCCAGGGAGATACAAGAAGCGCAGAGAAATCTGTGTGGTGTCCAATAATCTCGCTTCGAGATTGAAGGTAAAATTTAATAATAGTTATTTAATTTTACACACACTTATAATTTAATCGTTAAACGGTTGATACCCACACTATGGAATTGTTCCATAATAAAATTTTAAACTTCCGCTGCACCGGGTATCAATCGTGATTGATCTGAACGCCAGTTTTTCAACATAGTACTATGCTTTGACTCGTTTACCGACTCTATTGGGGTCATCAGGTGTCGGGATTGGGTACAGTTACAACACAAATAGAAGTCGATGCTTTGTTGTCAAGGATTCACCACATACTTGCGAGTGTGGATATCCTATGTGATCTGAGGAGATATTAGTGTGACGAATCTCTGGCCATAGTACATGATGTGTTTTAAGAAATGGTTTCTTAGTAGCACATGCGATGTCACTATTTGATCTTCAAGATGTATTGCATAGTTATCGAATCTCGAACGACTCTCGATATACCAATGGTTGTTGATTCGATCGGGATATATGGATGAAGGACCGTACTGTACGCTAACCAAAATCTATTGGTTCTTGCAGGCACTATCAGTGATACCTAGGGAATCATGGGGCGATGTTGCTAGGCGCTCTTACCATGATTCGATGGGCAAGTCGGAAATCGTTGTTCCGAGTCACAAGGAGTTTTGAGCCCACGGCTAGCTGTATCCCTGAACCATTGAGGGTCACACAGAATAATGGATTTTTAATCCCCGTTGAGATAGTTAAATTTAAAGAGTTAAATTTAATGAACAAAGAAGTTGGACTTCTTATTTAAGAGTAGAGGAGTAAGATTTCCTAAAATGACATAGGGAAGGGCATTTTTGGAAATCACTGAATTCGGATTCAGAAAAATTTATCTTGACTTTAAAAGGTGCAGAAATGGTTTCTGTGCACATTGGTGAAATCGGTTTATCAATCGGAGTCAAGATGAATTTTATATTAATTTCTGAACATGCGGGCTTTGCTTGTCGGGCTTGAACTTGTGACTAATGGGCCATAAGCTATTAGTGGCCTACATTATAAATGTGAGACCTCGATTCTAAACCACTAATCTCGGATTAAACAACAATTAAGCGAACAAGAATCCAAGAGTAAAACAATTCAAAGTTTTTTTTTTTTTTTAACGCCGCGCGCCCGCGCGAGGAACCAAGCCCGCGCGTGCGCGGGCTTCAACAACCGAGACCAACCAAAGGCTCGCGCCTGTGCGAGGTACTAAGCTCGCGCGCGCGCGGGCAAACAATTCAGAGGCCCAACAGAGGCCTCGCGCGCGCGCGAGGAATGCCTCGCCCGCGCGCGGAAGGCCTGGGCAGAAAATGCTCAGGCTGCAGAAAAATAAAGAAAGGATTCCGCGCTTGGTCCGACATGCCTTCAAATACATATGCAATAACAGGGTGTAGGGAAACATGCCATAACAAGTCATGCTTTCAGAAGGCCTAAAAACAACCAGAAGTCTAAATCGATACAACAACAACATACTTCGATTTTATATTACAATCCGAATACAAACTAATTCGAATAACAAAACATATCAAGTTCGAGTTCTAACATGCTTCAATCTTAAACTAGATAAACATGCTAATTCGACTTCTAAACCGAGTCTCACTTCTACTACTTGCCCTCGAAGCTAACCATGCCTCTTTTGACTTGTTCCTGCCCCACCTGTTGCCAAGTACACATACAAAACAAAGCAACAACCGGATAACCGGTGAGAACAACATTCCCAGTAAAAGCAACATAACAAGTAATACAAGTAACAAACATGCTTTCAATACAATAACGAAATCAAAACATCGTAATGAAATGCATGTCTTTAAACAGGGATATCAAATCTGATAACGAGGGATTGCTGCTGTGCCTTTGGGATCCCGAGGATAAGATCACGTAACAACTCACCGACTCTCCCAATCGAGGTGGTGCCACGTATCTCACTCCTCTAGACTTTGAGCAACTATAATGAGTATGCTAGCACCAGACGAAACTACTACGACCTGGGCCACTCAATCATAGTTCCCAAACGTCTAAACAAAAAGGGCGGTTCTGCCCGCTGAAACAAGATTGGCTCAAGATGAATGCATAACAGAAACATAAAACATAATCCTTTTAACAAAACCAATACAATCAAACAATACACAAGTTCCTCATGCTAGAACAAGTGTAGATGCAAGTATGAGATTTCAAAAGGGAAAACTCGAGAACCACAGTCCCGAGTATGCTATCCCGCTACGATGACTGCTTTTACCTTTCAATGCAGTAGCTCCAACTCTGGATAAGCTACAAAAGAGATTGTATAAACAACTACACAATCTAACAACAACAAGGAAACGGTTCAAGGAAAACTCTTTATACCGTTCTTCGTCCAATTCTCTGAAACGATCAAACAGCTGCTAACTCTGGGCTTGACAACTCCAAACGAATCTGTTCAGATACAAGAGATGATTGATCAATAACCACGATCAACTTACAAGCTAAGTTCAAACTCAAAAACGGTTCAAAATCTCCAAAAACTCAAACCGACGGCATAACGGCTATAACTGAACAAACCGGCAATGCAGACAGCAGCTCAATACTGATAACAACTCAATTCAATGCTAATACAACAACAACAAGACAAACCCAACAAATCTCAAAACCATGATTTTCGAAAATGGCTTCCAAAAATCATAACAAATCCGAACGTTGCTCTATTTCAAAACTGACAGATAATAAACGATCAGAACTCTGTAGAGAACAAAATACTCGAATCTAGAACGATTCTAACAACATCCAAAAACTAGAATGTATCCGATCGTAGAAAAACTTACGGTATAACGGAGCTCTCGCTGCAGTGATCGCTAAACTGCCTTCAGAAATAATTTCTAACGGCCGGATCGAGCTCGGACTGAAATCCAAAAGCTTGAAAAGGAGATGGGGCGTTTCAATGGAGGAGGAGGAGCCGGCTAAGGAAGGAGAAGGATGAATGAGAAAAGTCAAAAGTTGAGTAGATAATATAACAAATCCATTATTTGTGTTTTAGTCCCTGAAATTTCCAAAATTTGCAAAAAGGACCCTGATCAAAATCAAGTCGGCTCGTGAACTCTGCAATCTCCGATTAACTCAAATAAAATCATTTAAGATAAAAACGGGGCGTCACAATTCTCCCCCACTAAGAAGAGATTTCGTCCTCGAAATCAACGAGAACCACAACTCAAAGATAGAATAAAGAACTAAAGACAGTAAGAAGAACTCACGTCATCCGAATAGCTCTGGAAAACGCTGTCTCATGTCAGACTCTGTCTCCCAAGTCGCTTCCTCATCACCGTGACGGCTCCACTGCACCTTCACTAACGGAATCAACTTGGTCCTGAGTTGCTTTTTTTTCTGATCAAGGATCTGAATCGGTCGCTCAAAATAGCTCAGAGTCTCGTCTAACTCGGCTTCGTCAGGCTGAAGGATATGAGAAGGATCTGGATTATACTTTCGCAGCATAGAGACGAGAAAAACGTCGTGAATACCAGATAAAGACGGAGGAAGTGCAAGTCTGTAGGCAAGATCGCCTATCATCTCGAGACTCTCGTACGGACCGATGAATCTCGGAGATAACTTTCCTCTCTTACCGAATCTGACGGTGCCTCTGAACGGAGAAATCTTAAGGAATACACGGTCTCCCTGCTCAAAACTCAGAGGTCGACGTCTGACATTCGCATACTTCGCCTGTCTATCTTGAGCTGACTTCATTCTGGTCTGAATGATCTTAACCTGCTCTGCCATATCTCTAAGCATCTTCGGTCCCAAATCTGGTGACTCGGACAATTCATCCCAAAACAACGGAGATCGGCACTTTCTACCATACAAAGCCTCAAAAGGCGCCATACCGATACTCGCTTAGAAGCTGTTGTTGTAAGAAAACTCGACAAGAGGCAAAGAATCCTGCCAACTAGTGCCAAAGTCTAGCACTACCGCTCGGAGCATATCCTCCAACGTCTGGATAGTCCGCTCTGACTGTCCATCTGTCTGAGGATGATAAGCTGTATTCAGATGCAATCGAGTACCAAGTGCCCCCTGAAGACTGTGCCAGAAGTGAGAAGTGAATCTAGGATCTCTGTCTGAAACGATCAACTTCGGCACACCATGCAATCTCACAACATTGCTAACATACAACTCAGCCATCTGATCATGACGATACGTCATCCTGTACGGAATAAAACACGCAGACTTCGTCAATCGGTCGATCACTACCCAAATAGCATCGCATCCTCGAACGGATCGTGGTAGCTTCGTGACAAAATCCATAGAAATGTGATCCCATTTCCATTCAGGAACAGATAGGCTGTGCAAAAGACCACCTGGTCGCTTCCGCTCTGCTTTCACTTGCTGACAATTCAAACACCGAGATACAAATCTCGCAACATCGTCCTTCATTCTCTTCCACCAGAACTGACTCTTCAGATCGTTGTACATCTTACGACCTCCAGGATGAACGCTAAACCGACTGCAATGAGCCTCTCGGAGAATATGCTGTCTCAACTCCGAAATATCAGGCACAACAATATGATTATTCACGAACAAAACATCATCTCTAACCTGGAATTCAGACTGATGGCCCGATCTGACTTTCTCTACTGAAATCTGGATGCTCGGCTCAGACTTCTGTGCTTCTCTGATTGCAACAAACATCTCTGGCTCGGCTTGAATAGCAAACACTCTGATAGTCTCCCTATCTGTTTCAAACTCTAAACCAGAAGTGCAACAATCATCGATCAACTGGGAAACACCCATAGTAGAAAGAGATAAAGAACAAAGCTTTCGGCTCAAGGCATCTGCAACTGCATTAGACTTCCCCGGATAGTACTTGATTTCACAGTCGAAATCCTTCAACAGATCTAACCATCTCCTCTGTCTCATATTCAGCTCTGCTTGAGAAAACAAGTACTTAAGACTCTTATGGTCAGAAAAGATCTCGAAAGACTCACCATAAAGATAGTGACGCCAGATCTTCAGAGCAAAGACGATCGCAGCTAGTTCAAGATCATGGACCGGATAACGAGTCTCATGCGGTTTCAGCTGCCTTGATGCATACGCCACCACATGCTTATGCTGCATAAGAACACAACCCAAGACTCGGTTAGAAGCATCACAATAGACTGTGAACCCTCCAGTACCCTTCGGAATAGTAAGAATTGGAGCACTGGTCAGTCTCCTCTTTAGATCAACAAAGCTAGCCTCACAATCTGGAGTCCAGACAAAAGGCGCATTCTTCTAAGTCAGCTGGGTAATAGACTTGGCAATAGACGAGAAACCCTCGATGAAACGACGGTAATAACCAGCTAAACCCATGAAGCTTCGGATCTCAGGTACTGATGTCGGTCTAGGCCAATTCATAACCGCTTCGATTTTGCTGGGATCGACAGAAATCCCATCTTCAGAAATAATATGACCATGAAAGACAACTCGATCTAACCAAAATTCGCATTTCGATAGCTTGGCAAACAACTGCTCAACTCGCAAAATCTGCAAGACGATTCTCAAGTGCTCTGCATGGTCAGTACGGTTCTTCGAGTAGATAAGAATATCATCGATGAAAATAATGACGAACTCATCTAAATAACGCTGAAAGATACGGTTCATCAAACCCATAAAAACAGCTGGAGCATTAGTCAAACCGAACGGCATGACTATAAACTCAAAGTGACCATACCTCGTTCTGAATGCGGTCTTAGGAACATCTTCCTCTCGCACTCTCAGCTGATGGTAGCCTGACCTCAAATCAATCTTAGAGTAGACAGAAGAACCCTGCAGTTGATCGAACAAGTCATCTATTCGGGGTAAAGGATACCTGTTCTTAACTGTAGCCTGATTCAATTGACGGTAGTCGATACAGAGCCTCATAGAACCATCCTTCTTCCGAACGAATAGAACAGGAGCACCCCAAGGCGATACACTAGGTCTGATGTATCCCTTGGCAATCAAATCCTCAAGCTGCTCCTTCAACTCTCTCAATTCAACAAGTGCCATACGATAAGGAGCAATGGAAATAGGTTGACTACCTGGCACTAAGTCAATGCTGAATTCAACCTCTCGAATGGGTGGCAATCCAGGAACATCTTCCGGAAACACATCAGCAAAATCTCTAACCACTGGTAAG
This sequence comes from Henckelia pumila, assembly GCF_033568475.1. Classification (NCBI taxonomy): domain Eukaryota; kingdom Viridiplantae; phylum Streptophyta; class Magnoliopsida; order Lamiales; family Gesneriaceae; genus Henckelia; species Henckelia pumila. The sequence goes on along the minus strand of NW_027331863.1, from coordinate 42,751 downwards.
TCAACCAAAGCTGGGCTAGATTTCAGTACATCAACCGCATAAACCAAAAATCCTTCTGCACCTCTCTGTAACAAACGAGTCATAGATAACACTGAAATCAAAGGAATTCTAGATCGAGAACCCTTACCAAAGAATTTCCACTTGTCTGCCATTTCAGGTCTGAACCTGACAACTTTCAGAAAACAATCAACTGTTGCCCTTTACTTGGTCAAAGCATCTATACCGACAATACAATCAAAATCTGACAACCCAAGCACAATACAGTCAAATTCTAACAAGTTCCCCTCGAAACAAAGTTCACAGTTCCTGACTAGTCGGACAGAAACAATTCCTCCACCCAAAGGTGAAGTAACAGCTACTACTGTAGGCAACAATTCAGTTGGCAAAGCATGCAATAACACATATTTCTCAGAGATAAAGGAATGGGAAGCACCTGTATCTATCAAGACATGAGCAGAGTGACCGAAAATCGAACAGTTACCTGCTATGACATCGTCAGGTGCTGCCTGAGCCTGATCCTCTGTCAATGCAAAGACTCGTGCTTGCTGTCTCGAAGGCTGATTTGCACTAGAGCTACCTCCCTGTCTGTTCTGCTGTTGCTGGGGTTGGAAAGAGTGCACTGCAGATGACTGCCTCTCCGGCTGAGCTGCAGGTCTAGACGAACTCCCACTCTGAGCTCTATCTCTATTACATTGAGGGCACACTTTAGAGAAGTGTCCCTGTTGCTGACATGTGTTACAATTTCCGAAGACTCCCACACACTGATCCGGTGAGTGTCTTCCTCCACACTTGCTGCAGTACAAGGATGATGACCCAGAACTCGGTCCTGAACCGAATTGCTTCGAACCACTGGAACTGGACGAACTGTTCCCCTGTCTCTTGAACTGTTTACCTCTTGCCTTGTACTGATCCTTTCTGTTTCCCCCACTGTTTCCACCTTCATACCTCTGCTGCTGGTTCTGATGTTGAGGTGGCTGATTCTGGTACTGAGATGGTTGGTTCTGATACTGCCTCTGCTGCTGAGGTGCCCCCTGATTACCTCTTTGCCTCCACAAGCCTGCTTCTGCTCCCTTTGCGTAATTCATGGCATCCGCAAAGTTGCTAGGCCTATTGGTGTTAACCAACGTGAAGACATCGGGGTTCAACCCGTTGATGAACTGATCTGCCTTAGCTTCTTCATCTCCGGCAATTAGCGGTGCAAAACGCAACAGACTATCGAACTTAGCCACGTACTCTTCAATGTTCAGATTCCCTTGCCTCAGATTTGCAAACTCTGCTCCCTTATCCTTACGATACGAGATAGGGAAAAACCGCTTATAAAACTCAGATTTAAAAAGAGTCCAAGTAACCTCTGTACTGTTGGAAAACTGGCGTTCAGATCAATCACGATTGATACCCGGTGCAGCGGAAGTTTAAAAATTTTATTATGGAACAATTCCATAGTGTAGGTATCAACCGTTTAACGATTAAATTATAAGTGTGTGTAAAATTAAATAACTATTATTAAATTTTACCTTCAATCTCGAAGCGAGATTATTGGACACCACACAGATTTCTCTGCGCTTCTTGTATCTCCCTGGAACTGATGAACAAGCTTTCCTTCAATCAGGTCCACGAATAGAGGTTTAATCCCTCTGATAGATTGCACTAGAAAATCTATCAGAAGTTTTCTACGAAGAGAATAAACGAATTTGATTCGCTATTCCAGACTGCAATTCAAAATCACAGACCGGAATTTCTCACGCAGAGAAGGGAGGGGGGCGGCCGAAATTCTTTTGAGAGAGCTAGGGTTTTCGAAATTTTTCTCTCAAAATTATGACCTGTTGTGTTTAATTTCTGTACTGCAATAACTTATTTATAATGCAGGCCACTAACACCTTAGGGCCCATTAGTCATAAGTTGAGGCTCGACAAGCAAAGCCCGCATGTTCAGAAATTAATATAAAATTCATCGTGACTCCGATTGATAAACCGATTTTACCAATGTGCACAGAAACCATTTCTGCACATTTTAAAGTCAAGATAAATTTTCCTGAATCCGAATTCAGTGATTTCCAAAAATGTACATCCCTATGTCATTTTAGGAAATCCTACTCCCTTACTCTTATTTAAGAAGTCCAACTTCTTTATTCATTAAATTTAACTCTTTAAATTTAACTATCTCAACGGGGATTAAAACTCCATTACACTGTGTGACCCTCAATGGTTCAGGGATACAGCTAGCCGTGGGCTCACAACTCCTTGTGACTCGGAACAACGATTTCCGACTTGCCCAACGAATCATGGTAAAGCGCCTAGCAACATCGCCCCATGATTCCCTAGGTATCACTGATAGTGCCTACAAGAACCAGTAGATTTTGGTTCGCGTACAGTACGGTCCCTTCATCCATATATCCCGATCGAATCAACAACCATTGGTATATCGAGAGTCGCTCAAGATTCGATAACTATGCAATACATCTTGAAGATCAAATTAGTTACATCGCATGTGCTACTAAGAAACCATTTCTTAAATCACATCAAGTACTCTGGCCAGAGATTCGTCACACTAATATCTCCTCAGATCGCATAGGATATCCACACTCGCAAGTATGTGGTGAATCCTTGACAACAATGCATCGACTCCTATATGTGTTGTAACTGTACCCAATCCCGACACCTGATGACCCCCATAGAGTCGGTAAACGAGTCAAAGCACAGTACTAGCATATAGAGTCTCCATGATGTTTCAAGTAGTAAGGACTAATGGTGTACAACCAAAACCGCGGACTTTATCCACTCGATAAGTGATAACCACTTGGAAAGTCCGGATAGGGTAGTTCGATTATTCATCCTATGAATATCCATTTGCATGCTTCGAACATCTCCATGTTCCCTACCAATGAAACGTGGTACTCCGCATCGCAAATGCTAGTCTCAAACTCGAGCGATCCTTATCCTTATTATCGGACGGCTCAATCGACTAGGAACAGTTTAGAATATACAGTGACTATAAGATGTATTTCATGATAGACATCCCCATGTTCTACCACATCTTACATACACTATAGTATATTCAAGGTCTTTATCAAAACAACAATAGTATATCATAATATAACAATATGAAGAAAGATAAAGTCATTGCCATTAATAAAAGTGTAAATTATATTAAACAAAATATCGTTTGTACAAAGAGTCATCAAAGCCCATAGCCACAAGTTGGCTCACTGGGCACCCACTCTTTCAATCTCCCACTTGCCCTATAGCCAACTAGTCATACTACGTAGACCCATTGCTTCGCAATGTTTGTCAAACAATGGTCCTGGCAAGGGCTTAGTAAGCGGATCAGCGATATTGTCTGCAGAGGCCACTCGTTCGACAGTGATGTCTCCTCTTTCCACAATCTCCCGGATGATGTGGTATTTCCTCAGTACGTGTTTGGATCTTTGATGAGACCTTGGTTCCTTTGCTTGAGCAATGGCACCCGTGTTGTCACAGTACACCGGGACTGGACCAACAAATTCAGGAATGACGCCCAACTCTTGGACGAACTTCCTCATCCAAACGGCCTCTTTAGCAGCAGCTGATGCTGCAATGTATTCAGCCTCAGTGGTGGAATCCGCTGTGGTGTCCTGCTTGGAACTCTTCCAAGAGACAGCACCGCCATTGAGCATGAACACAAATCCAGAGGTTGACTTCGAGTCATCCACGTCACTTTGGAAGCTAGAGTCGGTATAGCCTTCCAATTTCAGATCTCGTCCTCCATATACCATGAACATATTCTTAGTCCTTCGTAAGTACTTAAGAATGTCCTTCACGGCTTTCCAATGCAATTGACCAGGATTAGCCTGATATCTGCTCGTGACACTCAGAGCAAATGCTACATCCGGTCTGGTAGATATCATCCCATACATGATACTACCTATAGCTGACGCATATGGTACATGTGTCATATTCTCTATCTCTGCATTAGTCTTGGGACACATAGACTTGGATAAAGAAACTCCATGACACATGGGTAGATGTCCTCTCTTGGACCCATCCATTGAAAACCGTTTCAATATGGTGTCGATGTAGGTTGATTGAGTGAGTCCTATCATTCTTTTAGATCTATCTCTATAGATCTGTATCCCAAGAATGTAGGATGCCTCACCCAAATCCTTCATCGAGAATCTACCTGATAACCATATCTTTGTTGACTGCAACATCCCTACATCATTCCCAATGAGTAGGATGTCATCAACATAAAGTACTAAGAATGTCACAGCATCCTTAACTACTTTCTTGTACACGCACGGTTCCTCCGGGTTCTTGATGAAACCAAAATCTTTTATTGTTTCATCAAATTTCTGGTTCCAACTTCTTGATGCTTGTTTTAGACCATAAATTGATCTCTGAAGCTTGCATACCTTATGCTCGCTTCCCATGGATGTGAACCCGTCTGGCTGCTTCATATAGATTTCTTCCTTAATGTCTCCATTAAGAAAAGCAGTCTTCACATCCATTTGCCATATCTCATAGTCATACCATGCAGCTATGGCAATAAGGATTCTTATGGACTTGAACATTGCAACTGGTGAAAAGGTTTCATCATAGTCAACTCCTTGTCTTTGAGTGTAACCTTTCGCCACCAATCGCGCCTTGTAGGTCAATACCTTACCATCAGGCCCAAGCTTTCTCTTGTAGATCCATTTACACCCTATTGGAACAATTCCATCAGGAGGATCTACTAAAGACCAAACTTGGTTTGTATGCATTGAATCCAATTCAGACTGCATAGCTTCAAGCCATAAATTTGAATCCGCATCAGAAATTGCTTCCTTGAAGTTTCTTGGATCACATCCAATGTCGGGTTCATCTTGATCCCCTTCAAGAAGAAGACCATATCGAACAGGAGGTCTAGAAGTCCTCTCGGATCTTCTAGGTTCAGGCGTGTCCAGTAATGGTTCCTGAGGCGTAGGATCGTTATTTTGTATTTCGGGTTCTTCTCGAACTTCTTCGAGTTCCATCATCTCGCCTTTCTTATCCAATAAGAACTCCTTCTCCAAGAAGGTGGCATTCCTAGAAACAAACACCTTTGTTTCAGCAGGATAATAGAAATAATATCCGATTGAATTCTTCGGATACCCTACAAAATAACATAAGCTGGATCGACTATCCAACTTATCTCCCACTGTCCGCTTCACGTAAGCTGGACATCCCCAAATCCTCAAGTACGAATACTTAGGAGCTTTGCCATTCCATAACTCGTATGGTGTTTTGTCCACTGCTTTAGTGTGGACGTTGTTCAACAACAATACCGCCGTTTCAAGCGCATAGCCCCAAAACGAAGGTGGAAGCTCAGTGAAGCTCATCATGGATCGAACCATGTCCAACAAAGTTCGATTACGACGCTCCGATACACCATTCAGCTGTGGTGTCATAGGAGGATTCCACTGAGAGAGAATCCCATTCTCTTTTAGATAGTCCAAAAACTCGGTACTTAAGTATTCTCCACCTCGATCCGATCGAAGTGCTTTAATACTTTTACCTAGCTTGTTTTCTACTTCAGCCTTGAATTCTTTGAACTTTTCAAATGCTTCAGACTTATATTTCATTAAATATAAATACCCATACCTTGAATAATCGTCAGTAAAGGTAATGAAGTAGGTGTGGCCATATTGAGTCCCAACTCTAAATGGTCCACAAACATCTGTATGGATCAAATCCAACAGATTTTGACTACGCTCAGGCTTCCCCTTAAAAGGAGATTTAGTCATTTTCCCTTTTAGACAGGATTCACAAGTAGGTAGAGAGTTAATATCAGACATATCAAACATGCCCTCTCCCACTAGCTTGTTCATCCTCCTTGAGGAAATATGACCTAGCCTAGCATGCCAAAGGTTCGCCGGGTTTTGACTATCGATTTTCCTTTTGTTTGTTGTTGCCGGTTTATCAATATAATTTATTGGAACGTCTTTCAGTTTTAAGTTGTATAGATCGTTTTCAAGTTGTCCATTTCCAATCAAACATTCATTCTTGTAAATATGGCAAATCCCATTCACAAAATTGCAAGAATAACCATCTCTATCTAGCATAGAAAAAGAAATAATGTTTTTAATTAAATCCGGAACAAATAAAACATCTCTTAAAAATAACTTAAAACCGTTCTGCAAAATTAAACAAACATCTCCAATGGCTGTAGCTTCAACTCTGGAACCATTCCCGAGCCTCAGCTAGGTCTCACCCATTCTAAGCCTGCGACTTCTTGTCATCACCTGCAAATCATTGCAAATGTGAGATCCACATCCGGTATCCAATACCCAAGAAGTAGTATTAAGTGAAATGTTTATTTCAATATAGAACATACCCTTTGCAGTTCCCAACTGCTCTAGATATTCCTTGCAGTTGCGCTTCCAATGACCGGGCTTCTTGCAGTAATGGCAAACATCCTTGGATTTTCCATTGTTTGAAGCCTTTGTCTTGTGCTTCTTCTCGGGTTCGACTTTCTTGGGTGGGGCAGAACGTTTCTTACCCTTCGTACTTGGCCCCTTCTTAGCAGAAGATGAGGAGCCCACCAAGAAAGCTGGTTTATCCTTCTTTAGTGTGGATTCATATGTCACAAGCATATTGACCATCTCTTCAAGGGTGGCCTCTATCTTGTTCATATTAAAATTTACCACAAATCCGTCAAACGAAGAAGGAAGAGACAGAAGCAGTAAATCCACGTTGAGTTCATGCTCCAACACCAAATCAAGAGTTGCTAACTTCTGTATGAGCCAAATCACTCGTACCCCATGATCACGGACCGAAGTCCCTTCACGCATGCGACACGTCATTAGCTCCTTAACAGTAGCGAACCTTTCAGCCCTCGATTGAGCCCCAAAAAGTTCCTTGAGTTGAGCGTGAATGTCAGCAGCATTCACGGTGTCCTCAAATCGCCTCTGGAGTTCATCAGACATCGAGGCTTGCATATAGCATTTGGTCTTGATGTCATGGTCCCACCATGCATCAAGTTTGGCCAATTCCTCCGGACTTACGTCAGCTGGTGCTTCCTTCGGAGGTGATTTCTCTAACACGTAGAGCATCTTCTCCGAAGTCAATACAATCTTCAACTTCCGGAACCATTCCGTATAGTTTGCGCCAGTTAACTTGTTTTGTTCGAGGATCGAGAATAAAGGATTACGCGAATTCATCGTATGAAATACTGAAAAGAAAAACAGACATATATCAATGATTGTTTAAGCAATTTACTAAGACATAAAATAGGCGAAATTTAATTTTATGAATCTCACTCCCACTATTTTAACGATTTCACTACCCTCTAGTGAAAACGGAAACTTTTTCCTTAGTGAGAACATGGAGTCCAATTGACAAACTTATGATCCCGAATAATATCAGCCAACCATAATTCTCAAAAGGTAGAGCCCAATTGCTTCCAAAGCAACCCCCATGTGTTTACCTCATGTCCAATAAGGGCCCAATAATATGACGCCGTTTAAAGTGACATGTCAAGATGACCCATCAATATTAAGTTGTGATGGACGGTCGCCATGTGGATCCCCCAATAATATGAGCCGATCCCATGGGAGTTCCACCCAACTTACAACATGTGTCGATCCAATGTACAGCTTTCCGACGGACGGGCCCCCCCAATAATATGAGCCGGACCGTATCCGCGGGTAGCATCACATACATTGACCGTTGATGGAAGGTAGGAACATTTAAACAAATTTAAATTTCCTTTATTTATCTTGATATCAATTTTAAATCATATTTAAAATGAGGGATTTTTAATTATGAAAATTTGTCTCATCATTTTTCAATTTATTGTATGCTTGCCGGATTCATACAATTATGTCTAAAACATGCATACAATCATAATATCATATATTATATATAGGATGATCGATTCCATTTTTAATTGACTCGTGGTTGCCAATCACGAGTCTTAGTCCAATCCGAGGTAATATGCAGTATGCAATGCAATCCTATTACATTAGCTTCCAATTTACATTTCTTCGTCTTTATTGTCTGCTGGGCCCACCATCTTCAAATCTTGATCTCCCACTAAATCTAATGTATTTACAATAAATAGCAATGACAAGTAGGGGATACATTTTAGGGGTGGGAACGGGCCATAAACCAAGCCCACTTTTATTACATATGACATTCATATTGGGCCATAAACCAGGCCCATTAATAAAACCAACAACAATAAAACAAATGTAAATTCCTAACATACACCTACAAAATTGGTCATGGCAATCAATCATCCTTATCCAATAACATTTAATTCAAAATTAATTTATTGGATATCATGCATATGGCAATTTAAATTTAAACAGGATAAAATCATATTTTATATATAAAATCATATTTTACATATAAAATCATATTTTACCTTTTATTAAATAAAATCATATTTTATCTACAAAATCTAATTTTATAGATAAAATCATATTTTACTTAATATATACATAAGATCAAATCTTATCATCAATTGTACCAAAAATAATTGATTTCAAAATTCAATTTAAGGATAAAATATTAAAATTTTCCAAAAATTCAAATTTATCCAAAAATCAATTTTAAAATTTTCGGACTCGAACAATTCGATCCGATGCCTCGTGAACCAATCAAAAACAATTTTTGACCGGACCAAAAATAAAATTTTAACACATTAAAATTAATTTAAATAAAAAAATAATTTTTCCCGCGGGCCGCCCGGGACACTCCCGGGCCGGCCCGCACCCGTGGGCGCGGGCCGGGGCTGGGCGGCAGCGCCGAGCGCTTCCCTGCGCAGCGCTCTGCGCTGCGCTGCGCTGCGCTGGGCAGCGCCGAGCGCTGCCCTGGCGGCGCTGAGCGCCGCCCCTGGGCGGCGACGTGCGCCGCCGTGGGCGGTGCTGTGTGCCCCCTTTGGGCGGCGCCTTGCGCCGCCCAGGGCAGCGACCGTCGCTGCCCCACCGGGCAGCGATCCAATCGCTGCCCGGGTTTTGCCCGAAATTTTTTTTTTTTTTTTATTTAAAATATTTATTTTGTTTTAAAAACCAATACTCAAAAATTTTTGTACAATCGATTAATTTAATCGTTTGATCTGAGCAACCTGGCTCTGATACCACTGTTGGAAAACGCAGTTCTCAGATCAATCACGATTGATACCCGGTGCAGCGGAAGTTTAAAAATTTTATTATGGAACAATTCCATAGTGTAGGTATCAACCGTTTAACGATTAAATTATAAGTGTGTGTAAAATTAAATAACTATTATTAAATTTTACCTTCAATCTCGAAGCGAGATTATTGGACACCACACAGATTTCTCTGCGCTTCTTGTATCTCCCTGGAACTGATGAAAAAGCTTTCCTTCAATCAGGTCCACAAATAGAGGTTTAATCCCTCTGATAGATTGCACTAGAAAATCTATCAGAAGTTTTCTACGAAGAGAATAAACGAATTTGATTCGCTATTCCAGACTGCAATTCAAAATCACAGACCGGAATTTCTCACGCAGAGAAGGGAGGGGGGCGGCCGAAATTCTTTTGAGAGAGCTAGGGTTTTCGAAATTTTTCTCTCAAAATTATGACCTGTTGTGTTTAATTTCTGTACTGCAATAACTTATTTATAATGCAGGCCACTAACACCTTAGGGCCCATTAGTCATAAGTTGAGGCCCGACAAGCAAAGCCCGCATGTTCAGAAATTAATATAAAATTCATCGTGACTCCGATTGATAAACCGATTTTACCAATGTGCACAGAAACCATTTCTGCACATTTTAAAGTCAAGATAAATTTTCCTGAATCCGAATTCAGTGATTTCCAAAAATGTACATCCCTATGTCATTTTAGGAAATCCTACTCCCTTACTCTTATTTAAGAAGTCCAACTTCTTTATTCATTAAATTTAACTCTTTAAATTTAACTATCTCAACGGGGATTAAAACTCCATTACACTGTGTGACCCTCAATGGTTCAGGGATACAGCTAGCCGTGGGCTCACAACTCCTTGTGACTCGGAACAACGATTTCCGACTTGCCCAACGAATCATGGTAAAGCGCCTAGCAACATCGCCCCATGATTCCCTAGGTATCACTGATAGTGCCTACAAGAACCAGTAGATTTTGGTTCGCGTACAGTACGGTCCCTTCATCCATATATCCCGATCGAATCAACAACCATTGGTATATCGAGAGTCGCTCAAGATTCGATAACTATGCAATACATCTTGAAGATCAAATTAGTGACATCGCATGTGCTACTAAGAAACCATTTCTTAAATCACATCAAGTACTCTGGCCAGAGATTCGTCACACTAATATCTCCTCAGATCGCATAGGATATCCACACTCGCAAGTATGTGGTGAATCCTTGACAACAATGCATCGACTCCTATATGTGTTGTAACTGTACCCAATCCCGACACCTGATGACCCCCATAGAGTCGGTAAACGAGTCAAAGCACAGTACTAGCATATAGAGTCTCCATGATGTTTCAAGTAGTAAGGACTAATGGTGTACAACCAAAACCGCGGACTTTATCCACTCGATAAGTGATAACCACTTGGAAAGTCCGGATAGGGTAGTTCGATTATTCATCCTATGAATATCCATTTGCATGCTTCGAACATCTCCATGTTCCCTACCAATGAAACGTGGTACTCCGCATCGCAAATGCTAGTCTCAAACTCGAGCGATCCTTATCCTTATTATCGGACGGCTCAATCGACTAGGAACAGTTTAGAATATACAGTGACTATAAGATGTATTTCATGATAGACATCCCCATGTTCTACCACATCTTACATACACTATAGTATATTCAAGGTCTTTATCAAAACAACAATAGTATATCATAATATAACAATATGAAGAAAGATAAAGTCATTGCCATTAATAAAAGTGTAAATTATATTAAACAAAAGATCGTTTGTACAAAGAGTCATCAAAGCCCATAGCCACAAGTTGGCTCACTGGGCACCCACTCTTTCATGTACCTCTACTCTCAAATGCTTTCTTTGTCATGATCCACCAGCTCTTAGCACCACCACACAGCTGATGAATTACTAACCTGATTCGGCGGTCATTTGTGTAGTCAATGGAATCAAACAACTGATCCATATCATCCAACCAACTCTCACAGTCAACTGGATTTTCTGAACCCATCAACAATGGCAGATTGAACGACTGAAACCTCTTCAGCAAGGTTTCCATAGGAGTCGCTGAAGCATCCAACTGATCAACCTCAGTGCTAGCTTGCTCAGTCGCAGGGATAACTGGTGGTGTGTTTCTGTTTATCACTCGACGAGGACCCATCTGATAATCAAAGGTTAGCACACGAGATATCTCAATCGCTACCATCAGTGCCCTTACAACCGCTTGGAATACCGAATACCAGTCGAGAACAGAAACAGTTATATCTCAAGTAGATCATGCTTTATTAATTTAAATCACACAACCATGTAATTCAAATAATGCTCAAACAATAAAGCATGCTCGCATGGAATTAAGTACACAATTAAATAATTCAAACACATGCGAGGAGTCATTGCACACAGACTCGATCTACCCCGCTCACTCTAGTTCGACCAAGAATCTTAACGGCTCTGATACCACTTAATGTGAGACCTCGATTCTAAACCACTAATCTCGGATTAAACAACAATTAAGCGAACAAGAATCCAAGAGTAAAACAATTCAAAGTTTTTTTTTTTTTTTTAACTCCGCGCGCCCGCGCGAGGAACCAAGCTCGCGCGTGCGCGGGCTTCAACAACCGAGACCAACCAAAGGCTCGCGCCCGCGCGAGGTACCAAGCTTGCGCGCACGCGGGCAAACAATTCAGAGGCCCAACAGAGGCCTCGCGCGCGCGCGAGGAACGCCTCGCCCGCGCGCGGAAGGCCTGGGCAGAAAATGCTCAGGCTGCAGAAAAATAAAGAAAGGATTCCGCGCTTGGTCCGACATGCCTTCAAATACATATGCAATAACAGGGTGTAGGGAAACATGCCATAACAAGTCATGCTTTCAGAAGGCCTAAAAACAACCAGAAGTCTAAATCGATACAACAACAACATACTTCGATTTTAGATTACAATCCGAATACAAACTAATTCGAATAACAAAACATATCATGTTCGAGTTCTAACATGCTTCAATCTTAAACTAGATAAACATGCTAATTCGACTTCTAAACCGAGTCTAACTTCTAGTACTTGCCCTCGAAGCTAACCATGCCTCTTTTGACTTGTTCCTGCCCCACCTGTTGCCAAGTACACATACAAAACAAAGCAACAGTCGGATAACCGGTGAGAACAACATTCCCAGTAAAAGCAACATAACAAGTAATACAAGTAACAAACATGCTTTCAATACAATAACGAAATCAAAACATCGTAATGAAATGCATGTCTTTAAACAGGGATATCAAATCTGATAACGAGGGATTGCTGCTGTGCCTTTGGGATCCCGAGGATAAGATCACGTAACAACTCACCGACTCTCCCAATCGAGGTGGTGCCACGTATCTCACTCCTCTAGACTTTGAGCAACTATAATGAGTATGCTAGCACCAGACGAAACGACTACGACCTGGGCCACTCAATCATAGTTCCCAAACGTCTAAACAAAAAGGGCGGTTCTGCCCGCTGAAACAAGATTGGCTCAAGATGAATGCATAACAGAAACATAAAACATAATCCTTTTAACAAAACCAATACAATCAAACAATACACAAGTTTCTCATGCTAGAACAAGTGTAGATGCAAGTATGAGATTTCAAAAGGGAAAACTCAAGAACCACAGTCCCGAGTATGCTATCCCGCTACGATGACTGCTTTTACCTTTCAATGCAGTAGCTCCAACTCTGGATAAGCTACAAAAGAGATTGTATAAACAACTACACAATCTAACAACAACAAGGCAACGGTTCAAGGAAAACTCTTTATACCGTTCTTCGTCCAATTCTCTGAAACGATCAAACAGCTGCTAACTCTGGGCTTGACAACTCCAAACGAATCTGTTCAGATACAAGAGATGATTGATCAATAACCACGATCAACTTACAAGCCAAGTTCAAACTCAAAAACGGTTCAAAATCTCCAAAAACTCAAACCGACGGCATAACGGCTATAACTGAACAAACCGGCAACGCAGACAGCAGCTCAATACTGATAACAACTCAATTCAATGCTAATACAACAACAACAAGACAAACCCAACAAATCTCAAAACCATGATTTTCGAAAATGGCTTCCAAAAATCATAACAAATCCGAACATCGCTCTATTTCAAAACTGACAGATAATAAACGATCAGAACTCTGTAGAGAACAACATACTCGAATCTAGAACGATTCTAACAACATCCAAAAACTAGAATGTATCCGATCGTAGAAAAACTTACGGTATAACGGAGCTCTCGCTGCAGTGATCGCTAAACTGCCTTCAGAAATAATTTCTAACGGCCGGATCGAGCTCGGACTGAAATCCAAAAGCTTGAAAAGGAGATGGGGCGTTTCAATGGAGGAGGAGGAGCCGGCTAAGGAAGGAGAAGGATGAATGAGAAAAGTCAAAAGTTGAGTAGATAATATAACAAATCCATTATTTGTGTTTTAGTCCCTGAAATTTCCAAATTTTGCAAAAAGGACCCTGATCAAAATCAAGTCGGCTCGTGAACTCTGCAATCTCCGATTAACTCAAATAAACTCATTTAAGATAAAAACGGGGCGTCACAATAAATAAGTTATTTCAGTACAGAAATTACACACAACAGGTCACAATTTTCGAAAAAACCCTATTTTTCTCTCAGTAGTGGCCGCCCCTCCTTCTCCCCTCTGCTCGGAAAATCCAGTCTGTGAATTTTGAATTGCAGTCTGGTTTAACGGATCAAATTCGTTAATCTCTTCGTAGAAACTTCTGATAGATTTTCTAGTGCAATCTATCAGAGGGATTAAATATCCGTTCGTGGACCTAATTGAAGAACAGTTCGTCCATCAGTTCCAGGGATATACAACAAGAGCAAAGCAATCTGTTGGTGTCCATAATCTCGCTTCGAGATTGGAGGTAAAAATATTATAATCGTTATTTAATTTTTACACACACAATTTAATCGTAAGGTTGATACCCATTATGGAATCGTTCCATATAAAATTTTTAAACTTCCGCTGCACCGGGTATCAATCCTAATTGATCTGATCGCCGAGTTCTCCAACACCAGGGCCCGGTCTATCTCTGTTATCTGATCCTTGACCTCTAGTTTATAGGGAGTTCACTTTGCATGCATGTATACTCATACTCTTGTACTGAGCGTTTTATGCTCATGTCTCGTACTCTGTGTTTCTGGACACCCTATTCCATGGGGCAGGTTTGCGATTGGACGAGGCGGGTGGATCCAAGAGGGGCTAGGCAGTGGTTGGCCAGCTGGAGCTTCGTTTAGGTTTTATTTCTGTTGTTTTGGGTTGATACAGCTATTCGATTTGGTTGTATAATATTTGGATAAATTACAGATTTCTTTTCTTGGGATTGTATTTATTTATGATTTCCGCAAGTTTATTCTGATATCTGTTTTATTAAGTTAATTGCATGCCTAAGTTCTGTTTAGTAGGTGATCCGGGTAAGGGTCACTACAACCATGGTATGTAGTATGAATGGTCGTAGTATCAGGAGACACTCCCATACCATAAACCGTGGACTATCCGGATCCAAAACCATGACATCAATTTACAAAATATCATGGGACTGTGTGTAGTGACCCGTATCCGCAATTAGCGATTAATGAGTAATTAATCTAATAATCATGTTTAGATAAAGTGAGAACATGATTAAGAAAATTCTAAATGGATTAACGGAGTACGAAAATGGATCCATAACACTTGAAAATGGCCGAGAATGTTCCGAGTCTTAGGCAGGATCGGAGGCTCCGAACTCCGGATCGGATGATCCAAAGTTGCTGAATTCGGAGGGCCTGTTGCAGTTTGGATGGGCAGAGTTCAGAGTGTCCGAACGAGGATCGGATGGTCCGATCTCCATCAGATTAGATAGGATAAGTGAAATTATCTGATTGGCTGGAATTAGAGTTCGGACGATCCGAAGTACTGGATCGGATGGTCCGAACTGTAGACCCTCCAGGTCTTCGGGAGGGTGACATCATGGTTGGCGTAATATTCACGTTCGGACGATCCAAAGTCCCGATCGGACGATCCGAATTGCTGGTTGTGACACTTGCTGTAGTGACCCTGCATGGAATCCTCCTACTAACTGGCAACTAATAGCATGCATTAAACTTAATACAGCAAAATACTTAACAGAGTAAAAACGTGCGGAAACATAATCCATAATTTACATATCAGCTTAGTAATATAATCCAGGCTTAAATCTGTAGTGATACAACCATATTGAAATTCTTAAAAGTAAACATTATACAGCTAATAAATCGTGCTGTATAAAAACTTTCAAAGCTCCTGCTCCCTAGTCCTGCCTTGAACTACCAGCTCCGTCCATCCTGCGACCTGCCCCATGGAATAGGGTGTCCAAGATAACAACTAGGACGTGAGCGCTACACCCAGTACATAGACATGAGTAACATGTAGTGACCCTTACCCGGATCACCTACTAAACAGAACTTATGCATGGAATTAACTTAATAAAACAGATATCAGAATAAAACTGCGGAATCCAATAACATCATACAATCCCAAGTAAAGGAATCTGTAATTATCCAATATTATACAACCAAATCGAATAGCTGTATAAACCCAAACAACAGTAATAAAGCCTAGACGAAGCTCCAGCTGGCCAACCACTGACTAGCCCCTCCTGGATCCACCCTCCTCGTCCAATCGCAAACCTGCCCCATGGAATAGGGTGTCCAGAAAATACAGAGTACGAGACGTGAGCATAAAACGCTCAGTGCGAGAGTATGAGTATACATGCATGCAAAGTGAACTCCCTATAGACTCGAGGTCAAGGATCAGATAACAGAGACAGACCGGGCCCTGGTATGTAGCACGCTGTGCCGTCGCTTCAGGAGGTGGCTCCCATACCGAGATAACCGTGGAAACGCCGGACCCAAATCGATGGAAGTCCATCCACTAACAGGATAGGGTACAACCCTACTAACAGACATCTCGAAGGAGATACAGCAAGATGCAAATGAATGCAGCATAATATCATGGCATATAAATCATGCGGTCACATAATACATGCATACTCAGTCAGGATATCTCGAACAGTACTTTCGTACCTCAAATACCAGGTAGGCACTACCAGCTCTAAGTCCAAGCCTAAAGTCCGCCTACACAGCGAAATGATACTACTATCATTACAGTGCTCTAAAATCCTTAACTAAGCTATTGCATACTCCTAAATATTTATAGGAAGCAAAAGCTATACCTTCGTCCGTCGTTAGCCCTTTGATGTCGATGCCTCCAGAACTTGGGCACAACTCCGCTACGACTATCGAACGCCTCTCCGACCTCCGGACCAAGCCTAAGAAGACTAGAACAGCTCGAATATGACTAGAAAATAGAGAGGAAATCCGGAATTGGCAAGGAGAAATGAAGTCTCGGCCTTCTATTTATAGACAACGATCGGAGCCTCCGATCCTCGATCGGAACGTCCGAACCTGGATCGGAACGTCCGATCCTGCCATCGGAGCTTCCGAAGATCCTGATCTGCCACGTGTCAAAATATCACTTGATAACTCCGGATAGGGGTGATCGGAGCTTCCGATCCAGCCACACGTCATGGATGACGTAATATCATCGGTGCCTCCGATCCTCATCAGAGCTTCCGATCCCGATCGGAGCTTCCGATCGTCCCTTCGGAGCTTCCGATCCGTCCAATCCCCAATTTATTTAATTAGCATTAATCCTTTAATTACTCAATTAGGGCACGGGCTACTACAAAACATATGTATATAATGCATGCAACATGATGACTGGTACAGGGTCATCTGAAAAGTCATGCTCAGAACCGGCGCCACATGAGTGCTGCCACCGCACGGATCAACCTCTGGGTGCAACCACACTCGTCTAGTACACCAGAGTAGACAGACATAAATGCCCCCGCCGTCGCGGTACTCTCAGTGACAGACTATCGAGTATAGAGCTGAGCGGCTCTATAGTCAGGTATAACAAGGTATAGGCTCAACGTGTATATGCACATGACATATGGATATAGAAAGCGGTAAATCATATATCATGCCATATAATAATGCCAAATAAATGCAACATATAAACATGTATACTCGCTGGCAATCTCAGTCAATGTGTACGTACCTCTAGGCTAGTTCAAGTATAATAGATCCTAGGTTCCAAGCCTATATTCAAAAGTTCACCGTATCACTACATAAATTCTATAAGCCTTAACTAAGCTAATAAGTACTCCCAAAACTTAAATAGATTCCCGGACCATACCTTCGTCCGTAGTTAGCCCTTTGGAGTCGCTAGTCCTGAATGACTATAACCTCACCGTGGTTATTTCAGAACCTCACTATTAACCAATAGGGCCCTCAAGTGTATATCTCACACTATATAACTGAAGAAGGAAACGCGGGAATTCGTATTTCAAAACTGAAGCAAATGAGCCCTATTTATAGCCAAAATCTCGGCAACGATCGGAACCACCGATCTCGGGATCGGAGCTTCCGATTCCAGCTCATTCTGTGCATGTCCGACACGTCGGGATCGGAACCACCGTTCCGGGATCGGAACTTCCGATCGAAGCCCCGATCAACACTTGTCAAAACTCACGGCTAAGTCATCGAGCATTGCTGACTGGCTGAGATCGGAACCTCCGTTTCTGATCGGAACGTCCGATCCCCGTGCATCCGATCTGCTTCCGAAGTGGTCAGGATCGGAGCTTCCGAACTGGGATCGGAGCTTCCGATCTGGACCAAAGTCAAAAGCCCAAATTCCTCTTCCGAAGTCCAATATCACTCCGAAATAGATCAATTACCAACCCTTAATCATGTTTAACATATTCTTATTTTAAAATGGGTTCCGGGTTACTACATTCTCCCCACCTTTAGATATTTCGTCCGCGAAATAACATCTAAAGATAAATCAAGATAACAATATGAAACATCAAACCATG
Source organism: Henckelia pumila (assembly GCF_033568475.1). NCBI lineage: Eukaryota > Viridiplantae > Streptophyta > Magnoliopsida > Lamiales > Gesneriaceae > Henckelia > Henckelia pumila. Next base: position 24,707 of record NW_027331863.1, on the reverse strand, counting down.
TCTTATTACAACAACGGTAATTACATCTTATATGGTAATCAAAAATACAAAGCAAACAACTCAGGATATTCTGCTCGCATACGACTCTCAGTTTCCCAAGTTGCTTCTTCAACGCCTCGGCGCTGCCACTGTACCATCACAAGTGGTATAGTCTTGTTCCGAAGAACTTTCTCCTTCCTGTCTAGGATACAGATTGGTCGTTCAACAAAAGACAGATCTGGCTCTAGCTGAATATCAGTAGATTGAATCACATGAGATTCATCAGCTATGTACTGTCGAAGCAACGACACATGAAAAACATTGTGTATACTGAAAAGAGATGGCGGTAAAGCCAAACGATAAGCAACATCTCCGATCTTCTCCAGTATTTGGAAAGGCCCAATGTAACGAGGAGACAACTTGCCTTTCACACCAAATCTCATCACCTTCCTGAAAGGTGATACTCGCAGAAAAACATATTCACCAGGCTCAAACTGAAGTGGCCTGCGGTGAATATTCGCATAACTGGCTTGTCTATCTTGAGCAACTTTGATCCTATGCTTGATCAAATCTACCTTGTCTACAATCTGCTGTACCGATTCAGGACCCTCGACTTGCCGTTCCCCGACTTCATCCCAGAATAACGGAGTACGACACCGTCAACCATACAATGCCTCGAAAGGTGCCATATCAATACTACGATGATAACTGTTATTGTAGGCAAATTCAATCAAAGGTAACTGATCCTGCCAAGATAAGCCAAAATCCATGACAGAAGAACGTAGCATATCCTCCAGCGTACGAATAGTGCGCTCTGACTGCCCGTCAGTCTCCGGATGATACGCAGTGCTCAAACTCAGAGTGGTACCCAACGCCTGCTGAAAACTACCCCAAAAACGTGAAGTAAATCGCGGATCTCTATCACTGACGATACTTACTGGAATCCCATGTAATCGCACAATCTCCTGGATATATAAGCGTGCCATGCGATCATAAGGATACTCCCGGTTATAAGGAATGAAATGTGCTGATTTTGTCAAACGGTCAACGACAACCCAGATAGCATCACACTGACGTGAAGTCATAGGCAAGTGGGTAACAAAATCCATAGTCACGTGCTCCCACTTCCATTCGGGAATCTCAAGATTCTGCAGTAATCCACCTGGTCGTCGATGTTCAGCCTTGACCTGTTGACAAACCAAACATCTCGAAACAAATTGATACACACTTCGCTTCATCCCCTTCCACCAGAATCTAGTTCGCAAGTCCTTATACATTTTCATACTTCCAGGATGAACTGATAATCGACTCCTGTGAGCTTGAGATAGAATATCATTCCTGAGCTCCGCAACATTAGGTACAACCACTCTATTGGATAGGCACAATAAACCATCTGCCTGAAAATGGAATCCAGATGTATTAACTCCATTGGCTAGACGTGCCAATCGCTGAGTCTTAACATCAGATATCTGAGCATCTCTGATCCGAGAATACAATGCTGGCTCAGATAGAATAGTATACAAACGAATCCCATTCCTCCCTTTCTTGTGCTTGAGCGTAAAACTCAATGAACAGCACTCTTGAATCATATGAGATATTTCATTAGTCTGAAGTGCAGACAGTCTCACCTGCCGACTCAAGGCATCAGCAGTAAGATTAGCAGAACCTGGATGATATTTGATTTCACAATCATAATCCTTCAGGAGATCCATCCAGCGTCTCTGTCGCATATTCAACTCTGCCTGAGTGAATAAATACTTCAAAATCTTGTGATCCGTAAATATCTCAAATTTCTCGCCATAAAGATAATGTCTCCAAATCTTGAGCGCAAATACAATGGCGGCTAACTCGAGATCATGCACTGGATAGTTATTCTCATGCGTCTTCAACTGTCGAGAAGTATAGGCAATAACATGTCCATGCTGTGTCAACACACATCCCAACCCCTGACTAGAGGCATCAGTATAAACAACATAACCTCCTGATCCAGAAGGTAGAGCTAGCACAGGTGCAGTAGTAAGACGTCTACGCAGCTTATGAAATGACTCCTCACAATCCGAGGACCAAATGAAGGCAACATCTTTCCGTGTAAGCTGAGTCAAAGGCCTGGCCAACTGTGAAAAATTCTCGATGAACCGACGGTAATATCCCGCTAGACCCAAGAAACTACGAATCTCAACAACCGTCGTCGGTCGAGACCAGTTCAGCACTGCCTCTATCTTACTAGGATCAACAGATATCCCTTCATTAGAAATCACATGACCGAGAAATACTACCCGATCAAGCCAGAATTCACACTTGCTTAATTTCGCATATAGCTGCTTATCTCGTAACGTCAGTAGAACAATTCTCAAATGCTGTGCATGCTCATCCTTGTCATGAGAATAGACAAGAATATCATCTATGAAGACGATGACAAATCTATCCAGATAATCTCGAAATACCTGATTCATCAGATTCATAAAGACTGCCGGTGCATTCGTCAAACCGAATGGCATCACCAGAAACTCATAATGCCCATATCTGGTCCTGAAAGCAGTCGTAGATATATCTGAGTCTCGTACCCGCATCTGATGGTATCCAGATCTCAGATCTATCTTCGAATAAACAGAAGTACCCTGTAGTTGATCAAACAGATCATCAATCCGCGGCAAAGGATACTTATTCTTGATGGTGACACGATTCAACTGCCTGTAATCAATACATAATCGCATCGATCCATCTTTTTTCTTGACAAACAAAACAGGTGCTCCCCACGGAGAAACACTCGGACGAATATATCCCTTATCAAGCAGATCTTGCAACTGCTGTTTCAATTCCCTCATCTCTGACGGTGCCAGACGATAAGGTGCTCGGGATATAGGCGTAGTTCCTGGTACTAGATCAATACCAAATTCAACCTCTCGAACCGGAGGAAAACAAGGAATCTCATCAGGGAATACGTCAGAAAACTCGCTGACAACCGGTAGCTGATCAATACCCGTACTACTCATGGACATATCAACTGCATAGATGAGGTAGCCCTCCCCACCTGACTCCAAGACATGACATGCCTTCAGAGCCGAAACAAGTGGCATCGGAGGTCGCGCACCCTCACCATAAAAGTACCAACTATCACCCCTCAACGGGATGAAACTGTACCAGACGCTGATAACAATCCACAGTAGCGTGATACAAAGTCAGGATATCTATTCCCAAGATACAGTCAAAATCCGTCAGCGCTAATATCATCAAATTAGCCGATAACACATTACCCTCAAATTCCAGAAGGCAACCCATCACTAGACGCTTAGTTACTACCTCCTGCTCCAACGGAGTAGATACAACTAAATCCATATCTAATGATACGTAAGGTAATCTATGTCTCTTAACGAAGAGACTAGAAATAAAGGAATGTGATGCTCCAGTATCAATTAATACAAGTGCAGGAATACCACATAACAAGAAGTTACCTGCCAACATGCGATCGCTTCCCTCAGTAGCCTGCTCCTGAGACAGAGCAAACACTTGCCCTTGAGTCTGGGGACGATAACCAGAAGAACTCTGTGGTGCTGGCTGCTGACGTGGAAAAGTAGAAGTCTGAGATCCAACCTGGGATCCCGATCCACTAGCAGAACCCATACGCTGAGGACAATCTCTCCGCAGATGTCCCTGCTGACCGCAAATATAACAAGCACCAGTAGCTCTCCGACATGAAGCTGCAGGATGCTTCCCACCACAATGGCTACAAAACGCCTCCTTCTTCTTCTTCTTCCCAAAACGGAACATACCTTGTGAACCACGAGATCCAGATGAAGTAGTAGGAGTAGAAGAAGACGTAGGTCCGGATTGCACAACAGATTGAGCTCGAGGCTCAACAAATCCACTAGGCTGTGCTGGCATCATCAACTGTCCACGCCTGTTGCTGGTCTCCACAAGACGGCAACGGTTCACCAAAGTCTCATAAGATACCGGGTCATCACAGACGACAACCTGAGAGTAGATATCTTGGTTCAGGCCTTGCAGAAAGATATCATATTTCGACGCATCACTCTCATTGATATGAGGACTGAAAGGTAGCAGATCAAGAAATCGCTGTTGATACTGATCAATAGTCATTGATCCTTGCCTCAAAGTAAGCAACTCCATAGATCGTGCTTGGCGAACAGCCGGAGGAAAATATAATTTCTGAAACTCCCGACAGAAATCCCCCCAAGTCACCTGTCCTCTCTCAGTACGTGCCTGAGCAACCTTGGCATTCCACCAAAAACGTGCTCTATCCTCTAGAACGAATTCTAGAACTTCCAGTTTCTGCTCCTCAGTACACTCGAAAGCTCGGAACGTGCTCTCAAGTTTAGACATCCAGCTTCTAGCTTGTTCAGGATTCTCGCCTCCTACTAAGGGTTTCGGTCCTACCTGCATAAACTTATTGATAGAGTAGCGACGTCTACCCTCATGATTACGATGTTGATCATCCTGATGATGATGGCGACGATGATGATGACCACCTCCCTGGCCAACACTACCGTGACTTTCGTCAGCCATATCCTGAAAAGAATTGCACATTAAAATCCCAAATGCGCAAGAATTACTCAAGACTAAACTAAATCCCAAGTACTAATCCCAAAATCTATGCATGCTCTGATACCAAAAATGTAGATGTAGTGACCCTGCATGGAATCCTCCTACTAACTGGCAACTAATAGCATGCATTAAACTTAATACAGCAAAATACTTAACAGAGTAAAAAAGTGCGGAAACATAATCCATAATTTACATATCAGCTTAGTAATATAATCCAGGCTTAAATCTGTAGTGATACAACCATATTGAAATTCTTAAAAGTAAACATTATACAGCTAATAAATCGTGCTGTATAAAAACTTTCAAAGCTCCTGCTCCCTAGTCCTGCCTTGAACTACCAGCTCCATCCATCCTGCGACCTGCCCCATGGAATAGGGTGTCCAAGATAACAACTAGGACGTGAGCGCTACACCCAGTACATAGACATGAGTAAACATATGTATATAATGCATGCAACATGATGACTGGTACAGGGTCATCTGAAAAGTCATGCTCAGAACCGGCGCCACATGAGTGCTGCCACCGCACGGATCAACCTCTGGGTGCAACCACACTCGTCTAGTACACCAGAGTAGACAGACATAAATGCCCCCGCCGTCGCGGTACTCTCAGTGACAGACTATCGAGTATAGAGCTGAGCGGCTCTATAGTCAGGTATAACAAGGTATAGGCTCAACGTGTATATGCACATGACATATGGATATAGAAAGCGGTAAATCATATATCATGCCATATAATAATGCCAAATAAATGCAACATATAAACATGTATACTCGCTGGCAATCTCAGTCAATGTGTACGTACCTCTAGGCTAGTTCAAGTATAATAGATCCTAGGTTCCAAGCCTATATTCAAAAGTTCACCGTATCACTACATAAATTCTATAAGCCTTAACTAAGCTAATAAGTACTCCCAAAACTTAAATAGATTCCCGGACCATACCTTCGTCCGTAGTTAGCCCTTTGGAGTCGCTAGTCCTGAATGACTATAACCTCACCGTGGTTATTTCAGAACCTCACTATTAACCAATAGGGCCCTCAAGTGTATATCTCACACTATATAACTGAAGAAGGAAACGCGGGAATTCGTATTTCAAAACTGAAGCAAATGAGCCCTATTTATAGCCAAAATCTCGGCAACGATCGGAACCACCAATCTCGGGATCGGAGCTTCCGATTCCAGCTCATTCTGTGCATGTCCGACACGTCGGGATCGGAACCACCGTTCCGGGATCGGAACTTCCGATCGAACCCCCGATCAACACTTGTCAAAACTCACGGCTGAGTCATCGAGCATTGCTGGCTGGCTGAGATCGGAACCTCCATTCCTGATCGGAACGTCCGATCCCCGTGCATCCGATCTGCTTCCGAAGTGGTCAGGATCGGAGCTTCCGAACTGGGATCGGAGCTTCCGATCTGGCCCAAAGTCAAAAGCCCAAATTCCTCTTCCGAAGTCCAATATCACTCCGAAATAGATCAATTACCAACCCTTAATCATGTTTAACATATTATTATTTTAAAATGGGTTCCGGGTTACTACACTTGCCATGCATGGAGAGTTTGGACGGTCCGATGGCAGGTTCGGACGATCTGATCCCTCGTCTATAAAATGAGGCTGAGAGACTCATTTTACAATCGCACCATTTTCCTATCATTCTCCCACGTGACGCTATTTTAGGGCTTTGGGTACTCTTATTTTAGAGTTGGAGTTGGAAATATGTTTAGTATAGTCAGATAGTGTCTAACATAGTAGCGGGACAGTGCCCGAGTAGCGGAGCTGTGCTCGAGTTGTGGGGTAGTAGCAGCAAGAAGGGTACGCCAGTAGTGATTAGTCACCATCAGTGGGGTGACGACGGACGCAGGTATAGCTATGGTCTTCTTAAATTATTTAGGAGTATACAATAGCTTAGTTAAGGCTTTTAGAGCATAATTAATAAGGCATTGGTATTTTCATTGTAGAGTTGATGATACGCTTGGAACCTAGAGTTGGACTGCTAGGACTACCTATAGTAAGGTACATAACTACTGACTGAGATGGCCAGCATGATATATATTATATGTGTTGCATGAGTATGTGCTACGTGTTTTGTATATTTTACTGCTTTAGCACATGCAAGATTTTTTGGTAGACTGCATCAGGTATGATGTGAGTCATGATAGTGTCCATCGGTGAGGGATTACTCCTTATGGATTCGTGTCTGGGGAGACTCAGCCCCTAGTTTTGCTATCACTATGAGCGGCCACGACGGTGGGTTTTGACGCTATAGTTGATAGTGTAATATAGATGCGGCACCGCGGACTAGCTATCTGGCATAGCCATGTATATTCCTAGCACCCTTGAGTAAACTGTTTTACCCTCGTTTTAAACACACTTATGTGTTGCATATATTATATATATCATTGCTTATGTATTGAGCTTAGAGCTCAGGTCCAGTCTTTTCTGTATGTCTGGACACACCATTCGATGGGGCAAGTGTAGGTACAATGTTGATCACCAAGAGCTTGGAGTAGCCAGTGACCAGTGAAGACAACAAGATTAGCTGTAGGTCTTTACCCTTAGGATTATTTATAATTTGATTTGGTTGTATATTGGATTATTTAACCGGTTTTATTATGCCGGTCTTCTTTTATTTAAGTCTTTCGCAGCGATTTATTTTAAATGCATGCTTAATTATGCTCTAACTCTGATTATGTAGCGACCCAACCCGGATCACTACCTAATCAGAGTTTGAGCATAATTTAGCATGCATTTAAAATAAATCACTGCGGAAGACTTAAATAAAAGCAGACCGGTAGAATGCAACCGGTTAAATAAGCCGATATACAACCCAATCGAATTACAAATAATCCTAAGGGTAAAGACCTACAGCTAATCCTGATGTATTCACTGGTCACTGGCTACTCCAAGCTCCTTTGTCTCAATCATGCACCTACACCTACCACGTCGAATGGGGATTCCATACATACAAAAAATACTGGACGTGATCTCTAAGCTCAATACATAAGCTATGATATATATAATATATGTGGGGCCTCGGGTCGCTAATCAAATCTTAGGGAAATTAATCACTAAACATGATTAACTAACAAAGGATCAATGATAATTAAAACAACAAAAAAATTTATTTTTTTTTCACAAAGGGGTGCACTTGGTAGGTCAAAAACAACCGACCGAGCGCCCCTCCCTAACCCAACTCTCTGGTTGGGGAGCTTTGGGCTGCGCCCGATCTACTAAAAAGTGCAGACCGGGCGCTGCTCAGGGAAGCCTCCTGCTCTGTTTTTGCAACTCAAGTTTGATCCTTCCATTCCTTCCAAATCATGGATTATCAAGTCTAAAACCTGCATTGAAGAACAAAAAAATTTCCAAACATAATCTCATGCATATTTAGACATAACAAGAATCATATACATGTTTCTAAAAGTATAATACAACACTTGTACATCTAGTTCAAATCTCAAACTAGACCAAAAACCTTCTAACATGCATTAGTTGAATTCATCAACTTCTTAACCCGAGTCTCCACTCTAAATCTCTCAATCTCGAGCCATCAAAATCTCGTCCGACTCGCTCCAGCCCTTCCTATTGTCATGCACACATACAAGCAAGATAATAGCCGGATACATCCGGTGAGAATATAATTTCCAGTATAAAAGACATAAACATAACAGTTCATATCAATTCTAAATACTCAAATCAAAGTTTCACATCATACTTCAAATCATACTTCAAATCAATAGAGTTATATAGTGCGCTAATGAATTGATTCATAATAAATCGTTGCCATCAAGATTCGTATACAATCTTGACATGGATATACATCTATCGTAGTCGTCTGACTCAAAAATAAGGTCCATATGACCTTTGCAAAAGAATCAATTCAATTTTTATCATATCATAAATAACTCAATAAAGATCCACTTCTTGAGATGGATCGACATCATCAAATTCTAAATCAAAAATAAAGAGCAATAAGTATGTGGTTTAATGGGACAACTCAAGAACCTTCATCCTTGAGTTTCAAAACCCCTAACTCTCGATGTCGTCTTATACCTTTCATTCGTTTAGTTTTTGTTAAGTTGCTCCCAATCTGAAAAATCAACACCACAAACTCATATCAACTTCTATTCAAACTCCAACTCAATCTTCAAGGCTAACAAGTCACAATCCTTGTTCTTTCGTCAATCGGTTTTGAGGTTGTCTTCTAAACTTGAAGCCCCCTGGTTTCAATCTGAAAACATAGCATATATATCCAAGAATATCAGCAAGAACTCAAACAATATCCAGCTCAATCAATCTAGACTTAAATACTTGCCAATTCATTACTCGACGGCGTAACGGTTAAAATTCGGCAATCGTAACTCATTTCCAACAATTCTAACCATCATATCTAACTCATAAACATCTCATACCAATAATAATACATCATATATCAGCTAAATCATTAGGTATAAGATCGAAGACAATTCTGAAAATTCATAACAAGTTCATACGACATCCGTTCTTCGATCCGGTTTTGATATAACAATAAATACCAATCCTCTTCACTTAAACCCAACACATATCAGCATGTATATCATCAATAAACCAAAATATCAGCAGCATAAATGTTCGAACATAAGCTGGAAGATAACATAACATTCAAACCGATATTCTTCTTCATTCCGACTTCGATACGGTAACGCATATAACCACAAGAACACTAATTCACACTTCAATTCTGATTTCACAACATTATAATTTTCTAAATATGCTGTAAAAATCAGAATACCTTACATCAATTCATAGCCCTCGTCTCAAGGATTCTGGAACTATCTTCGGAATTCAAATCGGACGACCGGATCAAAAGATATCGACGTTTAAAGATGAAGAACAAGCTTGGAAATCTGATTTTTGAGGTATTCTCGGTTGTTCCTGCTGAAGTTTGAGGATTAAGCATTTAAGTACACTGATGTATGTATATCACACACGTGTGATTTCCCACTTGCAAGGGAAATTTCACTTTGGCCCCTCAAATCTTCATTAATTGCGATCTAGTCCTCGACCAATCATTTAATTCAATTCCAATCCCAAATAATTTAAGAATATTAGAATTTAAGTCTAAACTCCAAAAATTCTCAAATTAGATATTCTCGAATTAAAATTAAAAATTGAATTTTAGCCCTCGAAACTTCGATATTTGCAAAACAGTCCCTGCTCGAATTTCACCTCCGAATTAAATCCTCTTAAACTCCTGGAACATGGAATTTCCATCTTAAATTCCAAAACATTCAATTTAAATATTTTATTCTTTTAATTTAAGAATCTCGGAATTTAAATCTTAAAATCCGTAAATTCTCAACTTAAATATTTTTTACTCGGAAATTAAATCTCCAATTTCCATAAATAATCCAATTGAATATTTTCCAATATTCGGAAGTTAAATCTTTAATTCCGTAATTAATAACTTAATATTTTTGGGCCTTACAATTCCTCCCCTCTAAGGAATGATTTCGTTCTCGAAATCACAATCAATCTTACGACTGAAGCTCGTCAGTGTAAGGCTGACTGAAGTAATACTTACTTCAATTCTTTAAATTGGAGATTCAATTTAAATATTTTATTCTTTTAATTTATGAATCCCGGAATTTAAATCTTAAAATCCGTAAATTCTCAACTTAAATATTTTTGACTCGGAAATTAAATCTCCAATTTCCATAAATAATCCAATTGAATATTTTCCAATATTCGGAAGTTAAATCTCTAATTCCGTAATTAATAACTTAATATTTTTGGGTCTTACAATTCCTCCCCTATAAGGAATGAATTCGTCCTCGAAATCACAATCAATCTTACGACTGAAGCTCGTCAGTGTAAGGCTAACTGAAGTAATACTTACTTCAATTCTTTAAGTTCTGGATATCTTTTCCGTTTATCTCTTCTCATATTCTTCTCTCTGGTCATTTCAGATCACTTCGTCAATGACCTTGTAATCACTTAGCTAACTTAAATCTAAGAGTCTCTTCTTCGTGATCATAATCTGTATCGATCATTCTGATCAATAAAAAAAACTTATCAATATCACCTGGTTAAAGTGCATAGGTAAAAGTTAAGTTGAAGTAATTCTTACTTCACTCATACAACTCTGAACCTCTAATATCACATCTGAATCTATCTATTCAAGTTCTTTCTTCAAATTGCGTCTATTCTATTGTACTTAGTTAGCTGACTGGAATTTGATTTATCTCTGAGCTATTTCTCTTTTAGATTCAGTATCTATTTCGGATTCGTAAATAATTCAGGCTCTTATCAAAGTCTACTTCTACTAACTAAAGTACATCAGAAGACTCTAACTGATTCTTTAGCGTAGACACATAGAACATATCTGATCTTTCTTATCACTTCTGGAAGGAATATATCTGTCAATAAACTCATTAACAGTATTGAAAATCCCATACAGTACAATTCAGCTTTCGTGACGACTTATTTATTTTTCTATATCGTTCCATGCTTGAAAAAGAACAGATATCAAGTCTAATCTGTCATGCTGATTACCATTTCAAGATCTTTATCTATCATACATTATTCGTCTTTCATTCTGTACAGATCAATCTTCATATTTTCTGTCTTTCCTCAAATCACATCTGATTTGATATTTACTATTTCAGAGATACTATTTTAACACAAGAACTCTGATTTTCTTTCCATTTACTAATCAAAACAATATCTCTATATCTGTCTGATAGATGTCACAGGAATTACAATCAACCAGTGGCAAAATCAATCAGTTGGTACCACATCAGGTACTAGAGTTCTGAGTAACTCCTCAAAATCTGGATAGTCACTTCAGAAAATCCATCGATTAGAGTTTGATATAATGCAATCACATACAACCAATCACTCAGAATCTCTGATAATCAGTGCCACAATCTTTCAAAATAAATCTAAAGTTTTCATCTCTACACTAGATTTAAGAATTCCTGTCTTTTCAACCATCTCTATCGTCTAAATCAAATCTGTATTACATCTAATACAACATATACAAGAATTTGTCGAACTCTATCTCAATTCAAATCTCAAATTCTTAACTATCTGAATAGTTTTGGATGATAATTCTGTCGAAAAGCTGTTCTTATATCGACTCTCAAGTGGCTAAACTGTATTATAGACCACTTGCTCAATTCTTTTCTGTTTCATACATTGGAAATCTTGATATCAAATATTCAATTCTGTCATATCTGCATTCATTTTCTTTCATCAATACTGATTTCCAAAATAGTTCATACATTTTCTGTATCATAGATGGATATTCAATCTGTTGTAGTGTACCTTTGCCAATCTCTGATATTCTATATCTACAATATCTGGCATAATCCAACGATTATTCACTACAAACTCCATCAATCCTGATCTGTCGTCTTCAATTTATATCTTGATCTGGCATTCTCTATTGAACTCAAATTGCTTTGATTTCAATTCTGTATATCTAGTATCATTTGTATGCAATTCAAGCTCATTATCAAATCAGAATTTCTGATTGAGAACACTTTTTGTCTGAAATTTTCACATCAGAGCACATAGAACTATGTCATCAAATACTCTTGTGGTCAACATATTCTTTCTTTTTATTCCTCAAGAACTGACCAATCATCTATTCAATCTCAACAATTCAGATGATATTCTAATCTTTCTAACAGTTACGAGCCAACAAAACTCAATTACGCTGAAATAACCATCGAAGGATCAATAATTCTTGAAACTAAAAGAAATAAATCAAGATTGAGAAAATCTCTCAATCAGGGTCATCCAAAATCAAATCTCCTGGATAACAAACTCTGCCAAGTGAAAACAACTCACTTGCATCTCATAACTCAGAACGAGTGAATCAACTCAGGCTCTATGAATAAGCAATGAGAGCCAATCAATATCAAATATTTCAAGAATCATATCTCCAATCTAATGTAATAACTTCAGCATAATCAAAGAAAAGACTCAACAGTAACTGATTTTCTTATCAACATCTATTCTCTCAACTTTCAATCACAATATTCATTTCGTAATCCTATGCTTCTCTATTCAATTCCAGTTCACAACTTAATCTAAAGTCGACAATCGTTTCTGGAACATATTTTTAACCTTACCCATTGGCATATCTATCAATTCTGGTTTAGTTCTTGAACATATATAGTGCACAGAATATACTCATTTCAGAACTTTTATGTAATCACATACCGAAATAAAAGAAATCTAAATTCTAGATTCCAAACCATATCATCATATTCACATGCACTTTTCTATATTCATTAGTCCAGCTTAATCATTTCTGAGAAGTAATATTTTGTTCTTTTATACTTGTGTAATGCATCATCCTCTATCATGCAAACATCCAAAATTAATCCCAAGTACAAACACAATTATGCTCAAGCATATCTCGTACATATTCTAATTTCATTAAGTTGTGTTTTTAAATTTTCATAAGTTAATTTCAACTCAAAAATCCCCTTTCTTTTATTTTAGAACACATTAAATTTCTCTTTCCTCATAGAAACGATCACTACTCACACTACTACGTATTTTGGTTATCTGATTGCGTTGGGTAATTTGGGCGTGGCACGACTTAGAGCTACAAAATTTTGGCATCGTTGCTGGGGAACGGTGTTAATTTATTGTGTTTTTTGTCGTTTATTTCTATTTTTATATACTCACTCTCTTCTCTTTTCTTTGTTTCTACTTTTTCTCTCTCGTTCATGCTTTCAGGTGACTCTTCTGACGAAGAATTCCCCTACAACCCAGAGATCAAAAGGACTTTGCATATGCAAAGGAGAGAACTTCGTAGGAAACAGGAAGAAGAAGTTACTCGAATAGATATTCCTGAGGAAACAATGGCTGCCAACGCGAATCTGAGCCATAGACAATTGGGCACTCCTGATCCCAATCAACAACCTTTATGCATTACTTTTCCTACATTAGAAAATAATGCTACTTTTGAGCTTAAATCTGAACTCATTCATTTATTGCCTTCTTTTCATGCTCTTGCAGGTGAAGACCCAAACAAGAACTTGATGGAATTCCATGTGGTTTGCACAAGCATGAAACCCCATGAAGTGACGGAGGAGAAAATCCAACTGAGGGCCTTTCCATTTTCTTTGAAGAGTGCTGCTAAGGATTGACTGTATTATTTACCCTCTGGATCCATCACGACTTGGACTGAGATGAAAAGAATTTTTCTAGAGAAGTACTTCCCAGCTTCAAGAGCCGCAAATATCAGGAAGGAAATCTATGGGATAAAGAAATATACAGGAGAGTCACTTCACGAGTATTGGGAGCGGTTCAAGAAGCTTTGTGCTAGCTGTCCGCAACACCAGATAAGTGAAAATTTATTAATCCAATACTGCTATGAAGGTTTGTTACCTCATGACAGGAGTATGATAGATGCAGCCAGTGGTGGAGTTTTTGTGGATAAAACTCCGGTACAAGCGAGGAATCTGATAGAGAATATGGTTGCCAATTCTCAACAATTTGGCACCAACAGGAATGAGCATGTACCAAAGAATAATAGTGAGGTAAATGTCTCTTCCCTTGAGAAACAATTGATTGAATTGACGTCTCTTGTGCGTTATATGGCTGTAGGGAATGTAAAGGCTACAAAGACATGTTGTATCTGCGCTGCAATGGGACACGCCACTGATATGTGTCCTACACTTCAAGAGGAATCAGTAGAACAGGTCAATGCTACTGGCGGATTTCATTGACCACCACAGCAGATGTATGATCCATATTCCAACACATACAATCCTGGTTGGAAGGATAATCCAAATCTGAGATACGGAAACCCTCAGGCAAATCAACCTGGACCTCAAGCACCACCGCACAATCAAGTGTATAGGCCACCGTATCCTCCACCACAACAGCGTCCACAGATCCCAGCACTAGGTGAGTTTCTTGAAAACATAGTTAAGGATCTTGCAACTAATACTCTATCTTTCCAACAAGAAACCCGAGCAAGCATCCAGAACTTGAACACCCAAATGGGGCAGCTCGCCACTACAATCAACAAGTTGGAAGCACAGCATTCCAACGTTTTACCATCACAAACAATTCCAAACCCAAGAGAGAACGCAAGCGCAATTACTTTAAAGAATGGTAAGGAGTTGAAGATCATGGAGAAATAAGTAGATGCTTCGCTCAAAGAAAAGCTACAAGAAGAACCGAAGACGAATGATGGAGAAGCATCCAAAGAAAAAGCACCAAGAGGTAAGTTTCCTCCCCTTTCTGAATATAAGTTTGTTGCCCATTTTCCCTTAGCACTTAAGGAGTCTAGAAAAGATGAAGGGATAAAGGAACTGTATGAGACTTTTCGTAGATGTGAGGTGAACATTCCATTGCTAGATGCTTTTAAGCAGGTACCTCGATACACAATTTTTTTTAAAGGAATTGTGCACGACAAAGAGGAAACAAACACTGAAGGGCAGTCAGAAAGTGGAGTTAGGTGAGAATGTATCTGCTGTGATCCAACAAAAATTACCCAAAAAATGCAAGGATCCAGGTATGTTTTATATCCCATGCACTACAGGGAATGTTAGACTTGAGAAGTCCATGTTAGATCTAGGAGCATCAATCAATTTTATGTCATACTCTATTTTTGCATCCTTGAAACTTGGTCCATTGAATAAAACTGGAATTTTTATACAATTAGCTGATAGGTCTAATGCATACCCTATGGAAATAGTAGAATATTTGTTAGTGCAAGTGAATAACTTAGTATTTCCTGCGGATTTTTATGTGCTCGACATGGAAAACAGTGATCACAATAGTCCTATTCTATTAGGCAAACCATTCTTGAAAACATCAAATGACTAAAATTGATGTTCACAGTGGCACACTCACTATGGAATTTGATGGAGAGTTTGTGAAATTAAATATTTATGATGCCATGAAATTTCCTGACAGTAATGATTGTGTATATTATGTTGATATTGTGGATTACTTGGCACAAGATTATTGTGAGAATGCAGGAAAAGATAAGCTAGAGGTGGCTATCGTTGCACCCATTCAGCAGGATAATGGAATTGGATTCAGTGAAGAAGTGAAAGAGATTGAGAAAATTCTGAACATTGCTCCTGAGCTACCTCAGTCAGGTAATGTCTCTTATTTATCTTTACCAATCTCTAATACTCGGCGCCTTCAATCTGTTTTGCAGGCACCAGTGGTTGAACTAAAGACGCTTCCCAAACATCTCAAGTATGTTTTCCTTAGAGAAGGAGAAACATTTCCAGTTATCATCTCCAACAGTTTGGAAGCCGACCAAGAGAAGAAACTTGTCATGGTTCTAAAGGAGCACAAGACTGCTATTGGGTGGACCATAGTAGATATCAAAGGAATTAGCCCTTCTACATGCATGCACAAAATTCTGATGGAGGAAAGAGCGAATCCCTTACGTCAGCCGCAAAGAAAGTTAAACCCACATATGATGGAGGTGGTGAAGGCTGAAATTCTGAAACTTCTTGAAGTTGGAGTCATCTACCCAACTTCTGACAGTCAGAGGGTCAGTCTGGTCCAAGTGGTACCCAAGAAAACCAGAATTATTGTGGTAAAGAACAAGGATGACGAATTGGTTCCAACCCGAATTCAAAATAGGTGGAGGGTTTGTATAGACTAAAGAAAATTAAATGCTGGAACCCAAAAGGACCACTTTTCGTTTCCCTTTATTGATCAAATGATTGAAAGGTTAGCATGTCATCCTTATTATTTCTTTCATGATGGTTATTCTGGTTATTTTCAGATTGCAACTGCGCAAGAAGATCAAGAGAAGACGACATTCACTTGCCCGTTTAGAACCTTTGCATATCGACGGATGCCCTTTGGACTCTGCAATTCACCGGCCACATTCCAACGGTGTATGGTTAGTATTTTTTCTGATTTCATTGAGCATATCTTAGAATTCTTTATGGATGATTTCACTGTATATAGCGATTCATTCAAAAAATGTCTGTCTAACCTTTCTCTTGTCCTTAAGAGGTGTGTCAAAACCAACCTAGTCCTAAATTCTGAAAAGTGTCATTTTATGGTTGGGCAAGGTGTTGTGTTGGGTCATGTCATCTCATCTAAGGGAACAGAGGTAGACAAAGAAAAAATTGATATTATTCAGTCTCTCCCTTATCCCACATGTGTGCGGGAAGTGCGTTATTTTCTTGGCCATGCAGGTTTCTACAGGAGATACATTCAGGACTTTGACAAGATCGCATCCCCCATGTGCAAACTGTTGCAAAAAGATTTTCCGTTTGAGTTTGATGAAACATTGATAGGAGTCATTTTTATGTGTTTTTATTGTTTGTTTTGTGTTTGTTTTGCTTTCGTTTCGTTTACTTATTGTCCGCTCTTTTCCATTCTTGTTCTTTTTATTGTTTTATTATGTTCGTATTCTTTTCTCTGGTTTATCTATTTTTATGGCAGGAAATCACCAAAAAATGCCGATACTTGGTGGGAAGGTGATGCACAGTAGAGGCCATGCAGATAGAACAAGAAGAAAGGCAAAATTCTGGAAAAGAAGAAGGGCGCGCGGGCGGCCATATTCTACCGCGCAGGCGCATACACGGTTGAGAAAAACAGTAGCGCAAGGAATTTCGAGGCGCCCGAGCGGCCATATTCTACCGCGCGGGCGCGGCGCACAGTTTTTTATTTTTTTTATTATTTTGAGAGTTTATTTCGGAGAGGATTCTGGGGAACTATAAATACAATTATTTCTTTAGTTTTTGAGGGTTACACAGGACGCATATCAGGAGACTACTGGCGGCTGAACGTTGGAGATTTCTCTTCTCCGTTGGGAGTTTTTCCTTTTCTTCTTCTTCTTAATTTTTATGTTGAACATCTTGGAGATTGAATTTTTGTAATGAATTCTAGTAGCTAAACTATTATTTTGTTGGAATCGAGGGGATCCTAATCCCGAAACACTGTAGTGTGATTGAATCACCGGACGTATTGGGAATTGATTTATGTTTATAATTGATTTTATCATGTTTTTCTTTCTATGTTGATGATTAGCTACCCTTAACATAGATTCGTAAATTATGAATTGCTGTCGAGAGATAGGTTTATAATTAGGACGAATGATATAATCCATGGACTTAAAATATGCATAGAGATATGGTATTTATTACATGTTGATAGTCATAGACCACCAGGTTGAAAGTTGTAGAATTCATAGAACGCAAAGCAATCAGTCGTGATAAATAATTAGAGAGATTTAATTATTTCACTGATTTGATTAGTTTGGCATCACCTCGAGAGAGAATGTCAATGTTATAGGAACTTTTGTTAAATTTATAAAAATAAATTAAGTTCCAATCGTCCAGTACAATTAGGGAAAAGGTGAACCGAAATTCCAACAAAATCATTTTGAATTATTATTCTTCACTCTGATATTTGTTGGCTTGGTTGTGAAATTTAAGTTAATTTATATTGAGTTTTAATTTTAGATGTTAGTTAATTCACAAATCACTTTTTCGATACTTTGTGTAGTTAAAAATTGAAAAGACAAATTATTTTCGTTAGTCCCTGAGGACGATACTCGTACTCAGTATATTATATTATAACTTGAATCGTGCACTTGCGATTTATTCGAGCTTAATTGATAGATATATTTACGTTGATTTTTCATGGTAGTATTTGCTCGATCAAGTTTTTGGCGCCGTTGCCAGGGACTAAATAGATTTTAATTTGTTTGATTTGATTTTTCTCTATTACAATTTTAATCATTCTTTTCCATCTGTGGACTGCAGGATTCTCTTGCAGTACATGCAACACTCACCTGAAGGACTATTGCCTTTTGATCCAGAAATTGACAGAACCTTTCACAGAAGAAGAAGGCAACAACAGCAAGAAATGGAAGGAGAACACGAACAAGAACCACCAGTTTACAGATCCATGATGGATCTTGCCTTACCAAATATTGAAGGTGCTCGACCAAGCATTATCCGGCCAACTGTAGCAGCGAATCACTTTGAGATAAAGCCGGCGATTCTTCAAATGGTTCAGAACACGCTTCAATTTGGTGGAAGTGTCATTGATGAACCCTATGTGCATCTCACAAATTTTTTAGAAATTTGTGATACATTCAAGATACAGGGAGTTTCAGATGACGCTATTTGTTTGCGTTTATTCCCTTTTTCACTACGAGACAAGGCGAAAGCATGGCTAACGAATTTACCTGCAGGTTCCATCATAACTTGGCATGATCTGGCTAAAGCTTTCCTCACCAAATACTTCCCACCATCGAAGTCAATGAAGCTGAGAGCGGACATCACAACTTTTTCCCAAGGTGAACAGGAAACATTTTATGAAGCATGGGAACACTACAAGGATCTACTGAGGAGATGTCCACACCACCAATTACCAGACGGTCTTGTGGTACAAACTTTTTACTATGGACTTTCTCATTCAAATCTTACCATGTTAGATGCAGCTGCAGGTGGGAATTTACTGCGAAAGTCGTCGGAGGATGGTTATGAATTAATCGAGGAAATGGCAACCAGTAGCTATCATCCTCAATCTGAAAGGAGTGGGGCCCGGAAATCAACTGGAATTCATCAAGTTGAAGCATTCACATCTGTGGCTGCTCAACTTGAAGTCATGAACAAAAGGATCGAGGAACTGAGAGTAGGACATTCGGCAATGCGAGTGCAAGAAGTATGGTGTGAAAAATGTGGTGCAGAGCATTTCACGAAAGACTGTCAAACATTCTCTCAACCGGAGGGAGTTATGGCAAGCCACATGGGAAATCAGAATCGCCCCAGGAATGACCCATTTTCGAATTCATACAATCCAGGGTGGAGACAACATCCAAATTTTTCATGGGGTGGATAGAATAATAAGCCGTATGGAAATCAGAATTACAGCAAGCATCCTCAAGAGGAGAAATCAAGCTTGGAGCAGATGATGCAGAAATTTATATCATCTACTGAAACCTGTATGCAGAATCAAGATGCATCAATAAAAAATCTGGAGAATCAAATAGGTCAATTGGCCAAATCAATTTCCAGCAGAGATCAGGGTACTTTGCCAAGCGACACTGAGAAGAATCCGAAGGAACAGGTGAAAGATATTGAATTAAGGAGTGGAAATACGGTCGAGCCTGAACAAAAAAACGAGAAAGAGCCCGAAACGGGTACATAAAAAAAAACTTCAGGTAAGTCATCTATCTCAACACCCCCACCCACTTCACAATCAAAAATTGTTGTGCCACCACCTTTTCCAGCAGCTCTTAAAAAGTCCAAGCTAGTCTCTCAGTTTGGTAAATTTTTAGAAGTGTTCAAGAAATTGAACATCAATATACCCTTCGCCGATGCACTGATGCAAATGCCAAGCTATGTGAAATTCTTGAAGGAAATCCTCTTGGAAATTGGAGGAACATGCAATGATAAGTCTGACAGAAAATTGCTCGGCACTGGTGCAGAACAAAATCCCACAAAAGAAAAAGGATCCAGGGAGTTTCTCTATCCCTTGTCTAATTAATGATGTTCAGTTTCATAAGGCTTTGTGTGATTTGGGTGCAAGTATAAATTTAATGCCTTACTCTGTTTTCAGGAAACTGAGCTTGGGAGAACCAAAGTCCACCAGAATGTCTTTACAACTGGCGGACAGGTCCATCAAATATCCACGGGGGATTATCGAGGATGTGCTTGTGAAAGTGGACAAATTCATCTTCCCCGTGGACTTCGTGGTGTTAGATATGAAAGAAGATCTGGACATGCCACTCATCTTGGGAAGACCTTTCCTGGCAACAAGAAAAGCACTTATAGATGTCCAGAAGGGAGAGCTGTTGTTGAGAGTGGGAGAGGAGAAAATTTCTTTTGACGTTTTTAATGCTTTGAAATTTTCTAAGAATAATGAAGATGTTGGAGAACGCGGCGATCAGATCAATCAGGATTGATACCCGGTGCAGCGGAAGTTTAAAAATTTTATATGGAACGATTCCATAATGGGTATCAAAACTTAACGATTAAATTGTGTGTGTAAAAATTAAATAACAATTATAATTTTTTACCTCCAATCTCGAATCGAGATTATGGACACCAACAGATTGCTCTGCTCTTGTTGTATATCCCTGGAACTGATGGACGAACTGTACTTCAATCAGGTCCATGAACGGATAATTAATCCCTCTGATAGATTGCACTAGAAAATCTATCAGAAGTTTCTACGAAGAGAATTAACGAATTTGATCCGTTAAACCAGACTGTAATTCAAAATTCACAGACTGGATTTTTCCGAGCAGAGGGGAGGGGGGCGGCCACTGTCAGAGAAAAATACTAGGTTTTTTCGAAAATTTGTGACCTGTTGTGTCTAATTTCTGTACTGCAATAACTTATTTATAATGTAGGCCGCATGTTCAGAAATTAATATAAAATTCATCATGACTCCGATTGATAAACCGATTTCACCAATGTGCACAGAAATCATTTCTGCACCTTTTAATGTCAAGATAAATTTTTCTGAATCCGAATTCAGTGATTTCCAAAAATGCACATCTCTATGTCATTTTAGGAAATCTTACTCCTCTACTCATAATTAAGAAGTCCAACTTCTTTGTTCATTAAATTTAACTCTTTAAATTTAACTATCTCAACGGGGATTAAAAATCCATTACTCTGTGTGACCCTCAAAGGTTCAGGGATACAGCTAGCCGTGGGCTCACAACTCCTTGTGACTCAGAACAACAATTTCCGACTTGCCCATCGAATCATGGTAAGAGCGCCTAGAAACATCGCCCCATGATTCCCTAGGTATCACTGATAGTGCCTGCAAGAACCAATAGATTTTGGTTAGCGTACAGTACGGTCCCTTCATCCATATATCCCGATCGAATCAACAACCATTGGTAAATCGAGAGTCGTTCGAGATTCGATAACTATGCAATACATCTTGAAGATCAAATAGTGACATCGCATGTGCTACTAAGAAACCATTTCTTAAAACACATCATGTACTCTGGCCAAATATTCGTCACACTAATATCTCCTCAGATCGCATAGGATATCCACACTCGCAAGTATGTGGTGAATCCTTGACAACAAAGCATCGACTCCTATATGTGTTGTAACTGTATCCAATCCCGACACCTGATGACCCCAATAGAGTCGGTAAACGAGTCAAAGCACAGTACTAGCATATAGAATCTCAATGATGTTTCAAGTAGTAAGGACTAATGGTGTACAACCAAAACCGCGGACTTTATCCACTCGATAAGTGATAACCACTTGGAAAGTCCGGATAGGGTAGTTCGATCATTCATCGTATGAATATCCATTTGCATGCTTCGAACATCTCTATGTTTCTTACCAATGAAGCGTGGTACTCTGCATCGCAAATGCTAGTCTCAAACTCGAGCGATCCTTATCCTTATTATCGGACGGCTCAATCGACTAGGAACAGTTTAGAATATACAGTGACTATAAGATGTGTTTCATGATAGACATCCCCATGTTCTACCACATCTTACATACACTATAGTATATTCAAAGTCTTTATCAAAACAACAATAGTATATCACAATATAACAATATGAAGAAAGATAAAGTCATTGCCATTAATAAAAGTGTAAATAATATTAAACAAAAGATTGTTTATACAAAGAGTCATCAAAGCCCTTAGCCACAAGTTGGCTCACCGGGCACCTACTCTTTCAATCTCCCACTTGCCCTAAAGCCAACTAGTCATACTACGTAGACCCATTGCTTCGCGATGTTTGTCAAATAATGGTCCTGGCAAGGGCTTAGTAAGTGGATCAGCGATATTGTCTGCCGAGGCCACTCTTTCGACAGTGATGTCTCCTCTTTCCACAATCTCCCGGATGATGTGGTATTTCCTCAGTACGTGTTTGGATCTTTGATGAGACCTTGGTTCCTTTGCCTGAGCAACGGCACCCGTGTTTGTCACAGTACACCGGGACTGGACCAACAACTTCAGGAATGACGCCCAACTCTTGGACGAAATTCCTCATCCAAACGGCCTCTTTAGCAGCAGCTGATCTGCAATGTATTCTGCCTCAGTGGTGGAATCCGCTGTGGTGTCCTGCTTGGAACTCTTCCAAGAGACAGCACCGCCATTGAGCATGAACACAAATCCAAAGGTTGACTTCGAGTCATCCACGTCACTTTGGAAGCTAGAGTCGGTATAGCCTTCCAATTTTAGTTCTCATTCTCCATATACCATGAACATATTCTTAGTCCTTCGTAAGTACTTAAGAATGTCCTTCACGGCTTTCCAATGCATTTGACTGGGATTAGCTTGATATCTGCTCGTGACACTCAGAGCAAATGCTACATCCGGTCTGGTAGATATCATCCCATACATGATACTACCTATGGCTGACGCATATGGTACATGTGTCATTTTCTCTATCTCTTCATCAGTCTTGGGACACATAGACTTGGATAGAGAAACTCCATGACACATGGGTAGATGTCCTCTCTTGGACCCATCCATTGAAAACCGTTTCAATATGGTGTCGATGTATGTTGATTGAGTGAGTCCTATCATTCTCTTAGATCTATCTCTATAGATCTGTATCCATAGAATATAGGATGCCTCACCCAAATCCTTCATCGAGAATCTACCTGATAACCATATCTTTGTTGACTGCAACATCCCTACGTCATTCCCAATGAGTAGGATGTCATCAACATAAAGTACTAAGAATGTCACAACATCCTTAACTACTTTCTTGTACACGCATGGTTCCTCCGGGTTCTTGATGAAACCAAAATCCTTTATTGTTTCATCAAATTTCTGGTTCCAACTTCTTGATGCTTGTTTTAGACCATATATTGATCTCTGAAGCTTGCATACCTTATGCTCGCTTCCCATGGATGTGTACCCCTCAGGCTGCTTCATATAGATTTCTTCCTTAATGTCTCCATTAAGAAAAGCAGTCTTCACATCCATTTGCCATATCTCATAGTCATACCAAGCAGCTATGGCAATAAGGATTCTTATGGACTTGAACATTGCAACTGGTGAAAAGGTTTCATCATAGTCAACTCCTTGTCTTTGAGTATAATCTTTTGCCACCAATCGCGCCTTGTAGGTCAATACCTTACCATCAGGCCCAAGCTTTCTCTTGTAGATCCATTTACACCCTATTGGAACAATTCCATCGGGAGGACTACTAAAGACCAAACTTGGTTTGTATGCATCGAATCTATTTCCGACTGCATAGCTTCAAGCCATAAATTTGAATCCGCATTAGAAATTGCTTCCTTGAAGTTTCTTGGATCACATCCAACATCGGGTTCATCTTGATCCCCTTCAAGAAGAAGACCATATCGAATAGGAGGTCTAGAAGTCCTCTCGGATCTTCTAGGTACAGGCGTGTCTATCAATGGTTCCTGAGGTGTAGGATCGTTATTTTGTATTTCGGGTTCTTCTCGAATTTCTTCGAATTCCAAGAAGGTGGCATTCCTTGAAACAAACACCTTTGTTTCAGCAGGATAATAGAAATAATATCCGATTGAATTATTCGGATACCCTACAAAATAACATAAGGTGGATCGACTATCCAACTTATCTCCCACTGTCTGCTTCACGTAAGCAGGACATCCCCAAATCCTCAAATACGAATACTTAGGAGCTTTGCCATTCCATAACTCGTATGGGGTTTTGTCCACTGCTTTAGTGTGGACGTTGTTCAACAACAATACCGCCGTTTCAAGCGCATGGCCCCAGAACGAAGGTGGAAGCTCAGTGAAGCTCATCATGGATCGAACCATGTCCAAAAAAGTTCGATTAAGACGCTCCGATACACCATTTAGCTGTGGTGTCATAGGAGGAGTCCACTGAGAGAGAATCACATTCTCTTTCAGATAGTCCAAAAACTCGGTACTTAAGTATTCTCCACCTCGATCCGATCGAAGTGCTTTAATACTTTTACCTAGCTTGTTTTCTACTTCAGCCTTGAATTCTTTGAACTTTTCAAATGCTTCAGACTTATATTTCATTAAATATAAATACCCATACCTAGAATAATCATCAGTAAAGGTAATGAAATAGGTGTAGCCATATTGAGTACCAACTCTAAATGGACCACAAATATCTGTATGGATCAAATCCAACAGATTTTGACTACGCTCAGGTTTCCCCTTAAAAGGAGATTTAGTCATTTTTCCTTTCAGGCAGGATTCACAAGTAGGTAG